>NC_142812.1:27412979-27712979 GCF_049724085.1 Artemia sp. Qi Xiang Cuo | reverse complement strand
AAACCTTACGTCTCCCAAAGGCATAAATTAAAACCTTTGCCCTGAGGGGTTTCGAGGAGTCTCCTCCTCAAAAACATATTTTCTATCTGAAAATCAACTACGCTGAACAAAATGGCTATCTAAAGATTTTGATTGGATGTGTTTTGGGGAATGATGGGCGTGGGGGGGGGGGCTAGTTGCCCTCCAATCATTTTCGACTATTAAAAAGGGCACTAGCTTTTTGAATTTCCAATCGAATGTGCTTTTTTGAAGTTTCTACGATAACGCCTTCTATAAAAACCTTATATGCCCCCAGGGCATAACTTAAAACCCTTGCCCTGTGGGTTGTGGGGGAGTGTCCTCCTAAAAAATTTTTTTTATATCTGGAAAGCAACTACGCTCAACAAAATGGCTATCTCAAAATTTTGATTGGATATGTTTGGGGAAATGGTGTGGGGGGGGGGGGGGGGTGGCTTGGTACCCTTAAATCCACTTCGACCTGTAAAAAGAGCTCGGGCAGTTGAATTTACAATCTTTTGGGATCGAGTCGAAGATTACACGAGACCGCTGTGTATAAAATCAGCACGTGTCGACAGGCAATCAACTAAAACCCTTGCCTTAGCTACTGGTGGGGAGTTTCTTCCTGAAAAATATATTTCTATATGTAAATCAACTACGCTGAACAAAATGGCTATCTAAAAATTTTGATTGGATGTGTTTGGGGGAATGATGGGCGTGGGGGGGGGCTACTTGCCCTCCAATCACTTTCGTCTATTAAAAAGGACACTAGAACTCTCGATTTCCAATCGAATGAGCCCCTTTTGAAGTTTCTACGACGACCCCTCCCATATGAAGTGCCGCTGGAAAAAAAAACATAAAACATTGGAGCCGTATGGCCTTTACTATAGGCAATGCTACAGCGTTGCCTCTGGTAATTCAAATATTTGAATTGAACTTATACTGAACATATTACTTTCAATGGTCATATTGTCAAATTTTTAATGATATTCAAGAAACTTCAAACAACTCTTGAAGTTCAAACCGTGTTGATTGACATAGCCTATTTACGGTGAAACCCTTTGAGAAATAGCACAAAAAGCGCCGTTTTAGTGCCATATGGCACTTACAGATGGCAGAATTTATAAAAAGTACGTATACATGAGAAATAATTTTTGAATAATCACTTAAGAATCCCTTGAAGATTTTCTAATCGCCCGCTGGGACTGTTGAAAAAAAAAAAAAAAAAAAAAAAACGGGAGACAGATAATTGCTACAAATGCAAAAAATTGATTGTCCTTGTTTTTCATATAGGGGACTGAATTTTTCTTGTACAATAATATGACCGTGTTGATTCCAAAGGTGTCCTTTCATTTTGATCGGACGCCATTTTCGAGGGGTTTGAGTTTTTTTTTTCGAAATCACCATAAATTTCTTTTCGCAATAAACTTTTACTTTTAAGACGAGCCGAAATAATAGATAACGTTCCTGAGTCAGTGTCAGATGGGATTTTTTTTCACTAGGCAGTTTTTTTTTCAAAACGCGTTTTTTAACTTTTGCTTACTATGGGCTGTTGTTCGCTCTTTACTAGGTTGCAGCTGCCGCTACAACCATGATACCTTGCCGGGACATGCTTTAAAAAATGAGTCTAGAAAATGACTGAAAAAAACAACAACAGCGGATACCAATACTGATATTCCCGATATGGTACATGCGATACCAATACGTCCGATACCGATACGCGCGATATCGATACGCCCGATACCACATACAGCCCTTCCCCAGGGACTATGGAGGGCCATATCATCATCAAAACCATATATATTGGACCTTTGAACAACAAAATGGCAATCTCAAAATTTTTATAAAACTAGTTGAGGGGAGGTGGCCTGTAGGGAGGAGGAGGGGCTAATTGCCCTCCAATCTTTTTGGTCACTGAAAAAGGGCACTTACAAATTTAATTCCCTTTTGAATGAGCTATTATACGCCTCTATGATGCTCTGGCCACCCACTAGCCCTGCTAGGAAAAAAGAAGAAAAAAAAGGGAGACAGATCAGTGCTACCCACGCAAAAAAGTCATTTTTCTTGGTGTTCAAGGTGGGGGACTCGTAATTATTCTAGTAATGGTTTTGGACCATGCTGATTCCAATGGTACATTTTTATTTCGGTTTGACGCCATTTTCAAGGGGTTTCAAGCTCTTTTTCGAAATCACCATAAATTTATTTTTGCAATAAATACTTCTAAGATAAACCGAAACAATAGTTCCCATTCCGAATTTAGTGTCAGGTGACGATTTTTTATCACAACATAGTTTTTTGAGAACATGATTTTCAACTTTTGATTACAATGGACTGTGGTTCGCTCTTTACTAGGTTGCAGCTGCCGCTGCAACCATGATTTTCTCTCCATGGGCAGCGTGTTTTTTAAAAAAAAGCGACTACTTCCACGGATTTAATGATATCAAAGCAACAATAATTCCTTATAATTTAGTTTCCAGTGATAAAATATAAAATTAAAAATCTAATAAAATTAAATTACTAGTCCAAGTTTTTAACTATCCTTTCATTTCCCAATAATTCCAGTGCACGTAAATACATACATATAAGCAAATAGTACAAGATACTATAATGCACGCTAATGAACCGCTAGTAAACCTACCAAAAACCGTTTTAGAGGGAATTTTAAAAGAATCGTTGAGCAAAAACTTCAGTAATGTATAACCACTTTTACTACTTATAGTTAACCAATTATATAGAACCAAGTGCCTTCAATCAGCCTTTAACAACCCAAAAGGGTATGAAAAGGTTATGTTTTTGTGTAATTTCTAATAGCCAGGAAGAATATCTTGGCTATTCTGGAGGCGTGGAGGACTCTATGAGCAAACACTAAAGGGGAATTAAAGGCAATAAACACCTCCCCAAAGAAAATCTTTTGCACAGCTTCCTCAAAGAAACCAGAATTTTGTACAGCTTTGTTTCATGATTTTTTTTTTATGGGAAAAAAATGTAGATCGTAAGAAAACCCTAATCATTTCCAAGGAATATATTATTAGAAAAAACAAAAAGGAAGGGAAGTGGGTGACCCAACTAAATGTACAACCATTTATAAATTAATGTATATAACGTTAATTTAAAGTCTAATGAATATCAACAAAGGATGACGGATATCTACGCCATTTGATGAATTATTTTGTAAATAGCTCTGGCCAAACATAACTGAACTCGTAGCAGCAAAACCTGCGTATCAAAATCAGTTATTCAACACCTTTTATTTGTTCCATATTGCTTGGTCATGTTTACAAAACGAGTTGGACGGTTGAAGCACTAGTTTGAGAATCTAATAATGATAAAAGGTGTACCCCCGTCCTTGTTTCCAAACGGTGTACACGATTTACTTTAGTCACACGTTGATTTTCCTGCGCAAAAGCTGTTTCTGAAACCTAAGTACATATAACTAATTTTGATTCCAAATTTGCAGGTTTCCATCCACGCTTATATATCATTCAACAGATAACGAAGAACATGAAGAAAAAGTAATTGAGAAAACCAAACGAGGGTGATTTTCAGCCAATGAAAAGAAGACAAAGCAAGTATTTCGGCGAAGACTTACGCTAAGCCATCATCAGCACTAAAAAAAACTTTATTTACTACATCTATCCTGCCTATAGGCTGGATAGAACTTGTTGGTCAAGTTCTTTGACCAACAGGTTGAAAACTAGCGGAAATTAGTTCTTTTTAAGGTGGGCAGCATAGCATAAAAAAAGATATCCTAAAAGGCAGGCACGTACACTGAAAAAACATTTTTGGAGATCTAATTTCTTGGGAGAGGTACAGATTCAATAACAAAACATACTATTTGGATGGTAAAGAGATCACAGGAATTTCAGAAAAAAATTTGGATGGGGGTAGGGGTATTGTGTCAATTTTACTCAAAGCTGAATCAAGAAATTTTGAATCAAGTTTCATTACTGCCAGCAACTCCATGAAGATCTCTTGGCGAAGTGGCAAATGAGTTTGACTTTAGCGGGGGGAGGGGAGACTTAAAAGTACATTTTTTAAGTAATTTTACAAGTTATCCAGGAGATAAATATTCTTCCTCCTTCTGTGCGTCTATGTCCATTACAAAATTTTGGAATTTTCTAATTATTAACTGTGAAATTTCTTAGATTACAATTAGGTTGGAAACCAGATAAAATATTCGGCTTGCATTATGCCCCCCAATACTAGTTAAAACCCTTTTTTCGCCAATGGCTAATATGTATCCTTTTTGTTATACCCTGTTCTTTCTCAGCGAAATTACATCGTTTGTCACCGAAATTCAGCTTTTCCCAACGACCTTAAATAGAAAGTAGAACTGATAGAAACTGCCCAATCAGTTCTTCATTTATAAATGGTACAACTGATTAAAAAGACTAGTTTATTTATAACCAGTTTCAAATACTTTTACCGTAACATGCGTGATTCGGCATGAATTACGACCATACTGAGTTAAAACTATTTACTACCCTCATGTTACACGATATTGGCGCAACCTATTGAAACAAATGAAGATGTGGCGAACAACAAACAGTCCAGATAACAGGAAGGGGTAATAGGCAATCTGAGAAGGTTCCAATTAAGAAGGACTGAATCGGAACCGCGCCCGAAAGGCAATTTATGACTGCTGATTTAATGAAAGATGATATTTACGAAAGATGATATATCAGACTTGAATTCAATCGGATGCACGGTAGTTAAAGCATTCAAAGAATTATAAAAATAAAGGGCTAAATTGGTAAACACCTTTGTTCCCATCACACAACACAATTAGTCAGTTTTGTCTGAGATTTTACTTTGAAGCTGTTATTAACAAGGCTGATTCCCGGGGGGGGGGGCGAACCCCCACCCTGAAATGTTTGTCCGACTCGTAAAAACATAACAAAAATTAATAGTAAAATTTTTTTGATGAGTTTTTTTAAGTTCTTTGTAACCCCCCCCCCCCGAAAAATTCCTTTTGTAGCCCCCCCCCCCTAAAAATTCCTTTTGTAGCTCCCCCCCATCCCCGAAAAAAATCCTGGATACGGCCCTGGTTATCAATACCTGTATAAAAACCCAGTTCATTAAAAACCAGACAAGCTTTATTCAAAACTGAGAATTTTTTTAAGAAATACTTTTTTTTTATCTATTTTAGACTGTAGCATTAAAGTTCTTAACGGGTTCAGAGCTCCGTAGGTTCAAGGTAGCTCCCAAAAAATAAGAATTAATATCTCTAAACTGACGAAAGACACTTTTCAATTGGATACTGAATATTAGTTTTAGAAGCTTGTCTGTCTAACTTCATACTAAAAGCTAAAAACTATACCAAATAAGTATTGGGATTTTTTCCGTTGTACGAACTCCACTATTTACGGGTCAGTTTTTGTTCGTTGCTCGTTGGAGTCTGTTTGTTTTGTTATTAGGGGGGGGTTGGGGTTAAAGTACAGTGGAGCGTTTTTAGGAATAATAAAAGTAATCCAAAAAATCCTAAAATACTTACATATATATTTCATAAAAGCATCTCACTACTTAAACCCCCCCCCGTAATGTACAAACGTATAGCCAAAATTATAGATTTCCTAGCATTTTGTCATACATCTTCAGTTTCAAATCAATACCCGTAAACGACTTAAAAAATACATTAAAATAGTGGTATAGGTATAACGGAAAATATCTGATATTGGTGCATAATCACCCGCAACCTAGTAAAGGAAAAACCGTGGCTTCTGGTAACCATAGTTTGAAAAACGGGGTTTCATAAGAGACTGTTGAGAGTGACAAAAATCATTTTACTATAATACTGACATCCAAACGTTTTATCAAGATTCAACAAAACAGTAATTTGTAACTATGAAACGAAGGTTTTTGAGAATTTTATAAACCATTACATTGTAAAGTGTAAAGTTGGGGAACAAAAAATACCATCGGTAATTATTTATCTTTGAGATTCAGAATATATTTAGTTTGTTACAATTCATTTCGATTTGAGAATTTAAGAAAATAAACTGTAGAATAATGTCCTTGTAGGCCAATTTTGGGGTTATGGGCAAACATCGACCTGTTCTATCAGGTCACAAGCTGGTGCACCTTTTGGAATCAGTGCCACTGATTGCCCTGAAAAGTACCTTCAGATCAACAGCAGTAAAACTGTGCCACCAAACCCCTCTTTTAAAAGATAGCCAGCCGTGGATCAAAGACTATCAGCAAACTCGCGAGGCCGCAGAGGCAAAGCTTTCTTTGCGGGAATAGGGGACAAAGGGTAGGGTTGGTATAAAAAGGGAATAAATACAATCTAGAGCCTAATTTATGTCCTGCAAGCCTCAAACAGAGATGTATGAAACAAAGAAGAAACAAAATAAATGAAAAATAATATCAAATAGCCAAAAGAAGTGGGTAGTTGTCAGCCAGTGGAACAGTATTAAGTGAAAATAAGCAGATATTTCGACAAGGACCGACAAAGACCTCCGATTTCCCCCATTTTGATCATTCCCATTTGATAAGACCCGTCAACAGCTGGGGAAATGACTGCATGAACACAAAACTTCAATAGATAAATCCCTGAGATATGAAAATAAAAATAAAAATGACAATTTTGATTCTGTTTTGGCCCTCCAAATTCTAGAGAATCCTGATCATTCAGTTCTTTTTGAGGAGACAACTTTAATATCTACCGTAAATTGCTTACCGCAATCTTTTATCGAGGCAATTGAGATAAAAAATATACAAATAGAAATATTTCTATAACTAGAGATACGGATATATTTCCATATGCCCAATTTATAATAATTTAATATCAAAAGACTCAAGTCACATTTTTTCTTCAGTTTAACTTAAGACATCATGTCTGCATATCTAATGGAAATCGAGTTTGCAGGCAGGCCAAATATTGCTAAGCAAATCAAATTGGCCCAATTTGATTCTTGCCCAATCAAATTGGTGAATGGTGAATCTTTCATTTATCTTGCCTGTTTTTATTCAGTGTGTTTTTTCCTCTTCTGTGGTTTACTTCAAAAGGTTAGATTTTAGTTGTTTTTTGTTTGTTTTTTTCATTTTTTATTTTTTTCCGAATACTGAAGACGACTTGGCGGAGGTCCTTGTCGAAATATCTGTTTTTTTTCACATCATATTGTTCCACTGGCTAAAAATTACCCTCGTTTTTTCGGCTATTTGGTTTTATTTTTCATTTATTATTTTTTTCTTCTTTGTATTTATTTTTCTTCTTTGTATATTATTTTTTTCTTCATTTATTATTTTTTTCTTCTTGTATTTACATCAAGCAGAAATTTGTCTTTCGAGCTTCCAATTTGTCATGTTAGGCATATATTAGTGGAGTTTTTAAAACTACTAGTACACTGAGCAAACGAATGATGATTACCTCTCTGAAATCAATCCACTTCTTCAGATAATCTTGGTCTGAGTCGTATAGCTCTAAATAAGGTACTAATTTATCACTAACAGCCATTGATGACCATTTTATCTGAAAATAAAAGCGGAATTAATTATTCTATGTAACACTTTTAAAAGCGTCTTAAGAACAAGTTTTCCAATGCAGGGGAGCAATTCTTCCCAACTTTCCTTTAAAAAAGAAGAAGAAATGCGAGCATTAAAGCACCAACAAACAACAAACACTCTAAAAAGTTGTTTTTCTCGTCACTTAAATAGTACAATATTAACCAAAAACAAATAGTGCAGTTATTTTAGTGGTTTCACCTCGGAATTTGAGAGAGTCGGCTATAAACTCGTATAAACCTTTACTACGCCACCCCAACACTTCGGCTGCCGTCAATCAAAAGGCGATATCTGACATGACGAGCAAAATTGAGATTTCTGCGTATGCCAAGTAGACACTCCGCTCTATCGGTTGGTCGAGTCAAAAACGTGATATCTACAAAAATAGCCAAGATATATGGTAGTTTTATTTGGCGTTATTTGGAAAACTTGTATTCTCTTGTGACTCAAAATGCGATATCTACACATGCAGATATCGTCTTTTAGATCTTTGCTTTTACTTCCAGCGCAAGAGCAGATATCGCCAAATAAGGCCAACCTTTCATCACATTAATGGCTATGTAGAAAAAAAGATTCCGTAGAACTGAAGAGCAGAATCATGAGCCGTGGCAATTTCTTGTTGAAAGAGGCCCTTAAGATGGCAAGAGAAAGGTAAAGGTAATTGGCTTGTTAGGAAAAAATCCTGTGTACCTGTAAAAAATCCTTTTGAAATATGCAGAGATTTGACCCCAGCAAGGGAATCAGCCAGTAGGATAAGTCAGTTTAAGTTTCTAGTTTGCAATTCTGATGCAGGTTTTTCGTCATAGCTCTGGGGGCTCGTTTTGCAGATGGTTTGCTGTTGTCAGACCACATTATTGCTTGTTTGGCAAATGTTTTGTTTCTTTTTATTTTTTCAGCAGTGTAAGCTACCATACATTTTGAGGCTATTTAAGAAGAACCTGAACTCTGTTAAAATCTGACGAAAACAGGATCTTTCCCAGTCAGGGCCACTAGCCGTTTATGGGGTAGAGTACCCACTATTTTGGAGTACTCCAGGGATGCATGTCCTGTGCATGTCCACAGTCAGGGTTGGCACTTTAAATGGATTTTTTTTTCTTTTACGTGTTAAAATGTAACAAATAACAAAAGCGCTTTATCCAGTTTTGGCCTCGAAAACATTTATGACTGAGGTATCTGCTTTACATGTAAAAATTTGATGTAAAAAATGTTTTTTTCACTGGTGTAAAAAATAATATTTTACATGTAAACGTTATGTTACATTTTTTTTTACATTGCCAACCCCTGTCCACACTAGAAGCAATCAATGCATGTCTGCAGTACTCAGGCAGTATCTATATATTTGGGGATCTGTCTCCTGTCAGACTCTGCGCTCTCAAACAAAATCTGACACTGTATCCGTCCGGGTCAAATAATTGAATCATTAGAAACACGACAAAACTAGCCTTCAGTCGGGAAAGCCATTCGAATCCACAGTTTTTGCAATTTGTAGCTTCAAAAGCTCTCGCGGTTCCATGGCTGTGCTGAGATTTGGCTGATGGTTGCTCGACTAGGTGTTAATCCGGTATGCAATCCCTTCCCTTCCAAAATCCGACCCATGGTCCAAAAAGTTTCGGGACCCCTCTGCTTTACGCTGTTTGTTCTTTGTATGTTCTTTTTATTTTCTGCAATGTCTTTTTTTTTTCAGGGAAACAGCTCAAAACAATGCTCAAATTAGCTCAAAAAAGCTCAAAACAGATACAAACAATGGGATGGCAACAAAGATGCACGCTTACAGCTGTGAAATGGTGACAACAGATATGCATGCGGATAACAGGGAAGCAGCTCCTGTTGTTGTGTCCCAAAAACAATGAATGATCAGAAGTGTTCCCAAAGAAACAGTGATACCAAAAGAAATACCCATCAGTGGAATATTCTCAAGCCATCCATTACCACAAAAATTTTCAGTAAACCAAACAGATGCTCCACCTGAATTAGAGAGCATACGGTTTATCAAATACTGGCTGGAAAAAGTTGAGACTGAGAACATTGGAGTAAACTATGACATGGGGACAGAAATGCGTGCGGAAAACAATGAGACTGCTACAGAAGATATGTATGCGGATACGAGTGAGTTTAGTGACAGAGATGGTGAAATAGTTTAAGACTTGTCCACTCAATCTAACCGTCATGCAGCTAGTAACGAAGATACCAGACAAAGCCTACATCAAAATTTACTTTATTCAGACGAAGACTTGGAGACCAACTCAACAAGTGAGTATCAGCCAGATGGAGAATCAGAAGATTCTGATTCTACAGGTGCTAGTGTTCGAAGAGCAGCAAGACAAAGTACTGATGTACAAGGCGAGCTTATCTCATTTTTACCTGTGAGTGAAGTCTCTATCGTCAGTGTGAATGACAAGAAATACTAGATGTTGAAGAACCTGCTTTTGTAACAAAAAAGAAGACACAAGTCTTAGAAAAAAGGAGAAAGCAGATTGAAAAGAAAAAGCAAAAACATCCGTTCATAGAGAATGGGTGCAACCCCGAGAAGTGTAAGAAAAAGTGCAAAGAACTTGCAATTGATCAGAAGAGATAGATCTATGACAAATTCCAAGAATTAAGCCAGGGAGAAAGAATTGCATACATCAAGTCGTGTTTGTTATTGACGCGCAAAAAAAGAATCACCGTGAAAAACTCGAAATGTACAAAATTTAGAGACTAAAGTTTCGTGTATCGCCTACCTATTGCTGCTGGAGAACTCATGTTGGTAGAGTGCCAAAAGACGTTTCTTTCAGCTTTGGGTTACACCAGTCCGAAAGTCATCGAGGTAATATCGAGAAAGCTAAAGACCGAGGGCGTTGGATGTTCCCCTTCAGAAAAAAAGAGGAGGTGCTAGAAAGGTGGATGTGGACCGCGAAGCTATACGTATGCATATAAAATCGTTCAAGCCGTGTCAGCCCCACTACATGAGGTATAACAGTCCGTATGTGAGATATATCCCAAGAGATATTACGTTCGAAGCTATGTTTGCTGACTTTCAAGAAAAGTTTCCCGAGCAGCGTTGTAGTCAGAGTTCTTACCTTCGAGTTTTGCAAGAAATGAACATATCAAACAAAATGCCAAGGTCAGATGTATGTGAAATCTGTGACTTGTTCAAAATAAAGAAATCCAGGCAAGGTGTGCCAGACAAAGAAAGGGAGAAGCAACAGGAGCATAGAAATCAGGCAGAAAAAGCTAGGCGAGAACTTGACAAAGATACTGAGCACCCCCACAGCAAGGAGAAGGCAGTGTTCACAGTTGATATGCAAAAAGTCCTAATTCTTCCCATACAGCTAGCAGCTAAAGAATCGCATTTCACAAGCAAGCTAGTGTGTTTCAATAAAAATTTTGTTCTACCGATTTCTAGTGCTCGCACCGGCTCGTCACCAGAAGTGGCATACTGTGTAGTATGGCACGAAGCAACATATGGTAGAACCGGAGATGCTGTCGCCTCTGCTTTTTTTGGTCTTGTGGATGAGTTGCGGGATACAAAAGAATTTTCCTTCTGGGCCTATAACCGCTCGCCACAGAACAAGAACTGGATAATCTTTTCCATGTTTGTGTACATTGTAAACGAATCATGGGGTCCAGAGGAGATCTACATCAAGTTCCTGACAAACGGACACATACACATGGCAGCTGACAGCTTGCATGTCGTGATAGAGAAGAAAATCCGCACGAAGCAGGTTGTTGAGGACTTTCCCGAGTTGAAAAAGGTTATGTAGGATTCCAGACAAAATACCCGAGTTAAAGAGCTCCAAATAAGCGATTTCTACGAATGGAAGAATGAGAAGTCTGGGAAAAAGTCAGTTGATATTCAAAATGGAAAGATCGTACAGGCAAGTTTCATGAAGAAAGACTCGAAACTATATTATCGATATGATTTTGACGAGGAACTGAAAGCTGTAGATTTTCTGACAGTGAGAGCCAAAAGTGCTCTAGGCAAAGGTTTGCCTAAGAAGCTGGCAGTCCCAAGGGGGATTTCAAGGGACAAAAAAAGAAACATCCTGATGAAACTTGTACCCCACATTGCAGACATACGGAAAAGGTCTTTCTGGAAGAACCTTCCTATAGCCAATGTGCAAGACATCGTCGACGAATTCGAGGGCTGTGAACCAGAAGACGAGTAAAAACACGTAGACTTTTTTTTTATAACATAAAGGAATATGATCTTTGCTACCTTTATAAAATAAACAAATTCAATGTTGTGGAAACGCTTGTGCCGTACGTTGACTTGATGTTGATATATTCCTCTGAGATGTGCTTTTTTCCGAGGTAGAAACCATCAAAGCCCAAGACCAAACTAGAGCCTGAAAATAAGGTTGTTCTACATCATGAAATAGCTGATGTTGCTGGCAAGCAAATACGCTCATTGGAAACTGCGTTTCGCTTTGATTTAAAGTCGTTTTGTAAAACGGTAATCTCGTTTTTCTTATGGAATTTTACTATGGCGCTCTTGTAGATACCGCCTTTTGTTGACGCAAAAGTAGGTTAAAAGGCGATATCTGCACTCAGCTCGAGAACGAAAAAGAATTGTCTAGTTTTTCCTTAACAAATAAATTTAAATTGCGCTGAAACCTAGATTTGATGTATTTTTTTGCAAAACAGGCACGTCCTATCATGTTTTCTAAGGCTTCAAACTTTTTTTTGTTTTTTCGTTCTCCTGTAAAATCGAGTTTATGTCAGATTAAATAAAAAAAACAAGTTTTTTTAACTGAAAGTAAGGAACGACGTTAAAACTTAAAACGAACAGAAATTATTCCGTATATGAAGGGGGCTGTCTCCTCCTCAACGCCTCGCTCTTTACGCTAAAGTTTTTTTATTGTTTAAAAAAATAGAGTTGTGAGAAAGTCAAACTTTAGCGTAAGGAGCGAGGCGTTGAGGAGGGGACAGCCCCTTTCATATATGGAATAATTTCTGTTAGTTTTAAATTTTAACGTCGCTCCTTACTTTCAGTTAAAAAAACTTGTTTTTTTTATTTAATTTTTGAAGGTTTTTGAATTAATGCAGGTTTTGATTTTGGCTCACCGTACATGAATAATTAAAACAAAATTTGCATATTATATTTGGTTAAATGGTTTTCTCGAAACTTGTTTAATTTTATTTACGAACGTTTTTATTAGTAATGAATATACGTAACTTAGAATTAACTTACGTAACGAACTTCTATATTCATAAATTTTTAACACGTATACTAGGGGGTTCGCCCCCTAGTCAATACCCTGCTCTTTAAACTATAGTTCGAATTTTTTTTCCAGTTCTTTAAAAATTACCTCTTAATCACAATCAGTTGATCAGTTGAAAAACTTGTTTTTTTTTATTTAATTCCTGATCTTTTTCTTTAATAATGCTGGGAAATCCGGGGCCCCCTTCCTAGCAATGTCCCTTCCCCCCTGAAAACTTCCTTCATGGAAAGATCCTTCCATATAGCCCCCGACCCTCTCCTTCCCCCACCTACCAGAAAAAATCTCCTCTGAAAAAGTCTGTATACTTCCCAATAACCAATACTATATGTTAACATTGAGTAAAGTTCATAACTTTCAGCCCTCCCCCTTGGGACTTTGGGGGATCAAGTCATCCTCAAAGACATGTTGATTAGATTTTTGACTATGCTGAACAAAATGGCCATCTTAAAATTTTGATAGGGTGACTTTGTGAAAAAATTGAGCTTGGGAGGGGGCCTAGTTGCCCTCCAAAGTTTTTGGTCACTTAAAAAGGGCACTAGAACTTTTAATTTCCGTTCCAATGAGCCCTCCCACGTTATTCTAGGACCACTGGGTCTATACGATCACCCCTGGGCAAAACAAAAAAAAAAAAAAACAAACAAACAAACAAATAAACACGTATCTGTAATCTTTCTTCTGGCAAAAAATGGAAAATTCCACATTTTTGTAGATAAGAGCTTGAAACCTCGAAAGTAGGGTTCTCTGATACGCTGAATACGATGGTGTGATTTTCATTAATGTTCTATAGCTTTTAGGGGGTCTTTCCCCCTTTTTTCGAAAATCAACCAAATTTTCTCAGGCACCTAACTTTTGATGGGTAGGATTAAACTTAATGAAACTTATATATTTGAAATCAGAATTAAAATCTGATTCTTTTGATGTATCTATTGGTATCAAAATCTCGTTTTTTAGAATTTCGGTTATCGTTGAGCTGGGTCGCTCCTTACTTACAGTTCGTTACCACGAACTGTTTGATATCGCCTTTTGATTGACGGCAGCTGACTTGTATCCAACTCTCCGTACCATAGGGTGTCCGTGACTACAGATTTCAAAGGGAAAAGGTAAAAAATCAGTGTTTTGCTCTTTTTTTCGGCAAATATGTCGGTTCTTGTGGGTTTTATGCTATTTTGTATTTATTAAAAATATTGTAGAGCACTAAATGCTTTACAATTTCTATTAAAATACAAAATTCTACATTTTTGTAGATAGGAACTCAAGGGTTCTCTGATATGCTGAATCTGATGGTATGATTTTCACTAAGATTGCTTGGCCTTTTGGGGTGAAGCCGACCCTTTTTCCCAAACCAGAAAATTTTCTCAGGCTCGTGGCTTTTGATGGGTAACCTTAAACTTCATGAATTTTATATATTTGGAATCAGCATAAAAAGCTAATTTAATGTCTTTTAATGTAACACAGTCTTTTAATGTATCAATTCGTATCATAATCCCGTTTTCCGGGCTTCGGCTACAATTGGGCTGAGTAGCTCCTTACTTATAGGTTATTACCATGAAATGCCTTGGAAAGTAGAGAAGACCTAGAATATACGAAGGATTTGGATATTGGCTCCACCTTGGGTATTGGGAAGGTCTTGGATATATGAGATCCCTGTCAAAGATAGAAATAGGGCCTCAATTAATGATAGGCTAAGGAAAGTGTTTGAGAGTGATTGGCAGAACATTTTGAGAATTTGTTAAACCGTGACAAAGTTGTAGGAAATGCGAGGAAATGAAACAGAAATGACCGATTTTTTGACAATTTGGAAGTGAAAGAAGATTTGTTTTGTGAAGAGGAGTTAGAGATAGACGGAGTTAGAGATAGAGATAGACTAAACGGATTAAACAATAATAAGACCTCAGGTGCTTATAGTGTGGGAAATGAGTTTTCAAAATACAGTTGCGGCGAAGTTACAGATAAATTACTGAAAATTATGGATATGATTTTTGAAAAAGGGAAAAGACTTAGTGATTTTAGGAAAACCTTCAAAACCTCTTTATAAAAAAGGTGATAAGAGTGAGTGTGTTAATTATGTAGACGTTAGATTGGTTTCTGTAGAGACGATACTTATTAGACTAAGAGATGTTGCAGGTAATTATGGATGCAGGAGCAACTAGAACAGTAAAGAAGAATAGTAAAGAAGTAACTCCATCCCATAGTAACCTAAAATTTAAAAATGTGCTTTGAAAAAAATTGTTAAGTGGGGAAGAATCGTCATTTGAGCTGGTTCATGGAATGGTATTTGTTATTCCGGCTAATCTTGACAGTAAAATTTTATTGCGAAAACAAACTTATGGGAATTTCAAAAAACACCCTGAAATCCCTTGAAAATTATATGAACCCATATGAAAGCGGTACCACTGGAACCACCATGATTAAAACCCCACGTGGGAAAGATACAGTTCCCCATCTTGAGCTACAATGAAAATCCTTTTTTTCACATGGGTCTTAGCAAAGAGACATATGTCTAAAAAAATGATTCGCTCTTTACTAGGTTCCAGGTAAGAAGATGCCAAAGACTTATTCCTGTGTATAATATATATATATATATATATATATATATATATATATATATATATATATATATATATATATATATATATATATATATATATATGATACTCCCCAACATGGACGTTCACAATTTTTCGGGGGGGGGGATAATAATATTGTTGTTCTGAGGGGAACACAACAAAAAGAAAAACTTTATTTGATAATTTGAGTAAGAAGTGCAGCGAAATTAAAGGACATTTATGAGTCTGGCGGGAGAGGGCCTCCTTGTAATTTTCTTGCGGATTTTGAACATTTGAAATACATTTTTTTTTCTGTATATATAAAGCTTTCCCCTCGATAAAGATCTCTCGTAGATCGCTTTAAGAATAATAAAAAAAAATTCCTTTCAAAAACAGCGTACACCATATGGTGCCACGCCTGGAGAGGTGTTCCCGGAATGGTACAAGAGGTGGGTGTGATGGAAGTATGCCTGTGCAGTTTATACCAAGCATGGTGAAGTAATTGGCGCTCCAAGATGTACACCAGATGGCAGTGGACAGCCCCTCGTCAAATACCAAAATAAACGTACTCGAACGCAAATAATATCACCAATATTAGAAATTGATTCAAAATTTTTCCTCGAAATGGTATGTTTTAATGGCAAATAAAGGAAAATAAACGAAGAGATTCCACTTTGCTGTTGGTGTAAACTTATAAAAAGAAGGCAAAAAATCGAACAACCCTGATTTCGTATCCGATGGGATGTGAGCTGGTATGAGTTTCGTTACTTGTTGATATTATTTGAAAAAAACTACGTTTTCTAAAGAGTTAAAGAGGCTGAGTTACAAGGTCGAACCTTAAAACGTACAGGGATTAGGAGGCACAGTTGGGGGCTGCCGCCCCCAAACCCTCGCTTTCGCAGCCTTTAAATATAAAAAAAAATTTCTTTAAACTGAAAGTAAGGAGCGACATTAAAACTTAAAAGAACAGAAATTATTCCGTATATGAAAGAGGCTGTGCCCTCCTCAACGCCTCGCTCTTTACGCTAAAGTTTTTATTGTTTAAAAAAAGAGTTGTGAGAAAGTCAAACTTTAGCGTAAAGAGCGAGGCGTTGAGGAGGGCACAGCCTCTTTCATATACGGAATAATTTCTGTTCTTTTTAAGTTTTAATGTCGCTCCTTACTTTCAGTTTAAAGAAATTTTTTTTTTATATTTAAAGGCTGCGAAAGCGGGGTTTGGGGGCGGCAGCCCCCAACTGTGCCTCCTAATCCCTGTACGTTTTAAGGTTCGACCTTGTAACTCAGCCTCTTTAACTCTTTAGAAAACGTAGTTTTTTTCAAATAATTTCTGCACGTTTTTGTACAGTTTATTACTTATTATTGCTTGACTAACTGTTAGCTGATCGTGTCAGGAGTTAAAGTTGGGGGGCTGCCGCCCCCCAAACCCCCCGCTCTTGAACATTCTTATGTTAAGGCTTTTAATTCCTGAATACTCAAATCACGTCGTACAGGGTGCCTCCTAATCCCTGTACGTTTTAAGGTTCGAACTTGTGACTCAGCCTCTTTAACAGCCCCCCAACTGTGCCTCCTAATCCCTGTACGTTTTAAGGGTCGACCTTGTAACTCAGCCTCTTTAACTCTTTAGAAAACGTAATTTTTTTCAAATAATTTAAAAAAGAAACTGAGTTTCTTTTCAAAGTATATAAAAAAGTTGCTCTGATGGTGAATCGAACCCGAGTTTTCTGTTTGAAAGTCTGAAGTCTCAGCCGCTGGACTATACAAACACAATAGTAATTGTTGTTTAGCAAGTAGAAGGTATTTTCGACGCAAGCAAATTCCCAAAAATCTTGATATGTGGTTTTTGGAAAACAGGGAAGGAGTGATCAGATTGAGCTGAAATTTCGACGATAAGCTCCCAGGCCCCAGGAAAGCTTATCCTCTAAATTTCAGCCCGATCAGACAACGTTAAAGGGGGGTTGTGGAGGGAAAAATTAACATGGGCTAATATAGGAAAACGAGGTTTTTCGTAAATGTAAATTCGGGGGATAATTTTTTCGGTCTGAAAATATCAAAAGGCCCTAACAGGTCGAATTCTGCTTCGAATGAGTCCTCATTCAACCGGATCCGTTGCCAACTGTGGCCTGTAGGCGTGGCTAAGAAAAAAAAAAGAGATAATGATGGATTTTAAGTGGCTATATTTGGTTTTTTGAAAACAGGGACGGAGGGATCAGATTGAGCTGAAATTTCGGGGACGCGCGCCCGGGCTCTCGGAAAGCACAACCTCTAAATTTCAGACCAATCAGACATCGTAAAAGGGGGGGCTATGATTGGAGGGTCCAAACTTCCGGCCCATTTTACCCCATGAAGATAAAGTCGGAGGAGGAGGAATTTTTGCAAGTTTCTTGGTTTGAGCTTGGGCTACAAAATGCAATTACCGCCGTCTCTCTGCGACCTCTAGGACCTGAAATCGCTTAACATTGTGGTGGGTCGCCTCTTTATAGAGGCACAAGTGTGCCTCCTTGATTGGGTGCAGGGATTGATAGTCAAAGGTAAAAGCAAAGATACACGTCAATGTCATGGCGTTATTAGCATCCTTTTCTTTAATTTGAAAAGCAAGCAGTCTTTGAGTTGGGATCAAGTAGGTGCAAAGGATCTCTTAGAAGGGGCATTTGTACCTTGCCCACATTTGCTTCGAAGAAAGTATTGCCTGTTTTGTTTTTGGGGGGGGGGGGTGGGTTCTGACCTTTGTGGGGGAAGGGAGTTCTTAAATTCCTGGCATCAGCACGCATACCAGAATACATTAACACATTTCAACTAGACTTTGTGGGAAGTAAAAGTTTTTAGCCTAGTTGTGCTTTTTTCGCATTTCGTGCATTCGGGTCAAACCTATATGAAAGGAATGGTCCCTAAGTTCTTGTTAGAGTATTTACCAGTAGAGGCTTTTGGATCTTAATATAACTTTGAAAATAAAAGATAATGTCCCAGCTATGCCTTTTGGGATAACGACAGGAACTAAGCTTTCTAGAAAATAGAAAGAGGTAGGCCTCAAAATTTTTGTCATCAGAGCAACTAGAAAAAGCAGGGACGCACGGAGGGTAGGAGGCTTCGGGGTTCGGACTTGAGAAATCCTAGATTTCTTTTAATTTATGGGCACTTATAGTTCAAATAATCAATCAAAACATGTTTCTTATTATTAATTAAAAAAGCTTTTTCTGCAAAATAAGTTTTTCAAAGAAAAGTAAAGAACCCCATTAAACAAAAAAAGAGCAAAAATAAAATCAAATAATCTACCAATCGTGAAACTACCACAAATAAGCATCGATAGATAAATGAAACCCAAAAACGAACAGAAATTACAATAAATAACCGAGTCAAACTCAAAACGTGCAGAAATTAACATAAGTTGGGCACAAAACCCCTATGCCTTCCCAAGGCCAGAACAAAATTTGCACTTTACTGAAAAAATAGAAATGTTTTTACTTTTATAACTTTAATAAATCAAATAATATTAACATTTTGGTTACTAAATATCAGTATGTGTATATTAAACTGGCAATTCACATTCATTTGTATTTTTTCAGTAAAGTGCAAATTTCGTTCTGGCCTTGGGATCATCTGGCTTCTTGTTCTGGCAGCGCTAGCTCGCTGCCTATGATTGCCCACCTAATCCCCCCGCCCCCCAAAAAAATATTATTGCCCAGAAAAAAATACTGCATACGTGCCTGAGAATAAGGGGGTACCGGATCTCAGCCAAAATTAGTCTGAAGTAAGAGCAAGCGTCCAAGTTGTGGCTTTTGCAAGTCCGTTCACGTTGAACCTTTTTGGGGGGAAGTGGTCTACAAATGCTCGTCATCTCAACACTTGCCAGAACAGGTTGTCGGGTATCGGTCTAACTTGGTGGAAGGCAAGAGCAAGGACCCTGGTTCTATATTCTGGAAATTTTTACCTGAGTCACGTTACATAGGGTAGTGTTGTAACTGGTAAAATTGATCACGGTAAAATTGGGTATTTTACCGTAATTTTACTAACCCCCCGTAAAATGGGTATTTTACCTACTTTACGTAATTTACGTATTTTACGTAACTTACGTATTTTACCGGTATTTTTCGTATTTTACCGGTATCTTAAATATTTTACTGATATATTTTACGACGCCTTACAATTTTCAGAGGATAAAAGCGAGAAGACGCTGGCAGAAAAAGGATTGAATATGATTTTTTTTTGTATATAGCTGTGTTCCCCGGTTTAAAAGACCCGATGTTATCAGAACGATAAAGTGTATTATAGAACAGGTGATTATAATTTTAAAATGGTGAAATATTAGCTGAAATAAAATCACATTAGTTCCGTGAACTGTTTAAGACAGAAACAGCTACAAGTAGGACTGACATATGACAAAAAAAATTAAATAACCGAGAAAAATGAGGGTAATATCAGTAAGCGGAAAAAAAAGAAGCGAAAATTATAGAGCCAGGTATTTCGTCAAGGATTTCCACCCAGCCGTCTTCAGTGCTAAAAAAAAAGAAGGAAACATAACCTTTTGAATTAGCTTTAACTAAGCAGAAGAAAGACTGAACCACACAAACCGTAAAACCAAGCCAGAATAGATGAAAGACTGTTCACCAATTAGTTTGGGCAAGAATTCTCTGCTTACTGATTGACTTGACTTGTCTACTGATTTAATTTCCATTAAATGTTTGGTGAGATGATCTTAATTTAAACTGAAGAAAAAATGTTTTTTGTATCCTTTAATTTTAAGTTATTGTAAATTGGGTTTATAGGAATATCTTCCGTATCTCTATTTAAAGCAAGGTCTCTATTTATGAATTTTTTTTTAATTTTCCATTACCTTCCTAAAAAATGTGGGAAGCCATTTGCTTCACATATTAAAGTTGCCTCATCAACTACATGATCTGGATTTCCAACAATGCGGAAGGCCAAAGCAGAACAAATAACCTCATTTTTATTTTAAATTTCACATCTCAGAGTGCTGCATTCATACCGTCTTTTCCCCGGGAGCCAGCGTATACCTCCCCCGGGATATTCCCCCTCATCCGCGGAAAATTCCCCCTTATTTTAGTTCTAATGGTGAAAGGATGGGAGAATGGAGGTAGAAATTGACATATAATCCTCAGGGCCGTATCCAGGAGTTTTGTTTGACGGGGAGGGGGGGGGGCTTTGGAGCAGGCACGGTCACCTGAATCAGAATCTAAGTCTGAAGGAGAGGAGCTAGAATTTCAAGGAGCAAATCCCGTTAAAGAGAGTCTTAATGACCGTGAAAGTGACTGAATATTTGCTATTATGATCCAGTACTTAGTTAATCAAAGTCATCAAAGTGAAACAAACCCCTTTTTTACTTGTATTAGGTACCGTACTTTTATAAATAAATAAAAAATAAAATGTATACGATATGTGGAATGCGGCTGAATACGGCTATTTAAATAAGCAAGGATGTTAGGGTATTATTTCTTAGGTTTAAATGTAGAAAAATGACTAATATGATTTTACTCCCGAATAATGGTAAATTTGAGCACGGTAAATCAGGCACTGTCCAATTGCTGAGGTATTACCCTAGGCACAAGATTACAAAAGGGATAAACTGGACAGTTAATTAAATTGATGAAACTCTAGATTAGACCCCGGCGCCGCGCCGGCAGATCGACCGAACGCCGCCGACGAGAGGCCCGGTCGAACGCCGCCGAAGTGTCGTAACGCCACCGGCATGCCGCAGGCACGCCGTCACCGGAAGAGGCGACGGCGTTCGGTCGACTTTAAATTATTTTTACGACAATTCTTTATTGCGTCAACTGCAAAGTCGGAGCTTTTCCTTCTCGTGTGGTTTAGTATTTCGATTTTCTTGATTAGAAATCAAGCAGAGCTTGCACTATCCCCGAATTTTCGGGTATTTCCCCGAAAATCTATGCGTCACCACCAAAAAAAATTTGGTTCCCCGAATCCCGAAAATCACGCAATCACGGTGCCACCCCTAGTGATTTATCACCAGTGACTTTCCCTGCCAAATATTACTTTGTATACCATAATTCTGCACTGGTCTCTTGTTCGTTAATTTTCGTCTCTTTTGTTACTTTGCATAAAAACCAGACAGATGCAATATGCAATTGCAAATATTGCAATATACAGAGTTCTTCATATGTTGACAAAAAGAGTATCGTCCTTATGAAATGAATTTAAATAATTTCGAATGCAGTTTCCCAATCGCTATTTCTTACATCACTCTTAGTCAACAAATTTATTTTCAAGTTAAGTAAAATTATAAAACGTATTCACTACAATACAGCTTCAGCCTTTTGTTGGATTTTTAAATTGACAGCCGACAGATTATTTTTACTACTGAATTGTAAGTTTGCAGATTTTTTTTCGCTGTTTTTAGATAAGATTTTCTTAATGTTTAATACCCAATTATTGAACACCTGATAAAAAAATACAATCTTCTTTCTGGAACATTTTTACCCCCCCCCCCCCCAAAAAAAAGCAGCCTTCGGTTGAGACAAAATTTAGCTATAGACTAAGCTATGTAGCCTACAAGGTTGGGGAATTAAAGACTGAAATAAGAGTTACCCCAAAATCAGGATACATAAAAAGTTGTGAATTATTGCATATAGGGGAGGGGGATTGGGGGCTATCATTTTTAAATGATAATACCAAATTTTTTTTATTGAAATCAAGGATACCAAAAACATAGTTATTTTTTTCATTTAAAGTGGAGACAAGAAAATGATATCAAATTCCCAGGGAAGCCATTGAAATATTTTGATAGACCCAGGGCCCCCATTAGGACTTGTTCATTGTCTTGGGTATTTTGCTATTTCTCATAGGCTAATGGTCTTATTTGGCTTTTGTGCGTGTTCCCTTTTAATTCGATTCTTTGGATCTTATGGAATGCCATGGCGAATCTATCACTCAGTTTTCCAATAATTTGAGGTATATCCGAATAATTCGACATTTTTGTTATTGTCTTTGTACCCCTTTACTCATACCCTCAATTTTTTTTTTCATGGAACACTAAGCTGTTTAACGCTATTTTGCGTGTTTGTTTGAACCATATAGTAACCTTGTTAATTATTCAGTAAATTATTTTTCTAATGAAAGCTGAGACGGTATCCTATCAAGGTGGTATCCAGAGGGGGGGGTAGGGAGGTATTATATTTAAATGATAATAGCTCGAAATTTTATTTATTGAAAGCAGGGATCCCAAAAAGTTCATCTTTTTTAATTTAAAGCAGAGACAGCATCCTATCAAGGTGGTATCCAGAGGGGGGGGGGGGTATTGAGCTATCATATTTAAATGAAAAATACCTTGATTTTTTTTTTAAAAGCAGGGGTGCCAATAAGTTAATTATTATTTTTTTTTAAAGCAGAGACGGTAACATATCAAGATGTTATCCAGAGGGGGGGCATAGGGAGTTATTATATTTAAGTGACAGAACCTTGATTTTTTTTTTTATTGAAAGCAGGGATGCCAAAAAGTTGAAAAGTTGACAAAATTAACAAGATTTTCGTGAGTTAAACTTGATACAGCACTTGCATGGTTTTATCGTCCAAAGGGAAAGGGGCATATGCGTCCAATCCGTTTTTTTTCTTATTGATGAAACGGGTTTACTTTGAAAACATTCATTCTTATGTACCAGGTAGATTCACACTAAAACGAATTGGTGTGACGAAATCGATATCGACATCCCCACCTAACGTTGCGCTCGAGTGACAATGGCGCCCTTGGTCCAGTGCCAAAGTTACATTAAAAGGCCTGGTCATAATAAAAGTTTTTAATTTGGGAGGTTCAAGGAGGAGTCTTTGATTTTTATGACCTCAGGGTACTAGGTGTTGCAAAATTCTTGTGTATGTACAGTGGTTAAGAAAATTCGATCACCCCAAAAATGATTAATAAACATATGCACAAATTTAACATTTGTAATATTATAACAATTTTTTAAACTATTTGAAGAAAAGCGAAAAAGTCTAAATATACCTAACTATGCTTGAAAGCTATTTTAAACAGAAACTCGTTCGAGATTTCCATGGAAACGACCATAGCAGAAGCTTTGAGTCTGGGTGAGAATCAAAGAAGTGTCTGAGTATTTTGACCACAGGTGACTTATTGTTGCAACTTTCTTAAATTTGGTAATTCTTGTGATCATTTGGAAATCAAAGCTTAAACTCAATAATTGATACTAAGTGTCCTAACATTTTGCCTGGATTAAAAGTGACGAACTAGGATGAACATTTCAACATCTTCCTGGAGCTACTTCAGTCTGCATATTATTTCATTTAATTGCACTTAAAAGGGAGGAGCTTTTCATTTTTTACCTAAGAAAATAGCTGGCACTTCATTTTTGTTCATAGCCAATAAACTATTAAGTGTTTTTTGTGTCATTGTAATTGAAGTGTTCTCATGTGAAGTGTTCATCATGTATTTTTCAACTTGATAAAGTTACTCCTTTTAGATACAGTTTATAATTTGACTGATATTAGGTATTTATCAGTTTATAATTTGGAATGAATCCCCTAAAGAAAAAATGAATACTATCCAAAAGAGCATCCAAAAGCAATAAAAAAGCAGCAGTTCAGCCTTAGCCTACATGACATATATTCTATAAAGAAGCCAAAAATAACTTTAAAATGCATTTTTTTTTTAAATTGTAATTAAAAACCAGTTTTTAATACAAGAAGGATTCTTATTAAACCAAAACACCAAAAAAAAAAAAAAAAAAAAAAAATCAATATCAAAGTCGCCCATTTAAACTGTTTTAAATGTGAAAAAAACAGATATAGGCAAAGGGCATTGTGAAAAAATTAAGCTTCTAAGTTCAAAGTTATATTCAAAGTTTTTACCCAGATAACTGACGAATTTTGTGATACGGTATTTGAAGTTTTATATGCAGTAATGCTCGATGAAAAAAAACTACTAATTTTGATACATATTTATGTTAACAATACATAGCTAATAGATACTTCAACTACTCGTATTATGCAAGGGTTCTGAAACGCCACAGCCATTTCGTTTCTACCAGATTTCTACTTCTCTTGATGAATAACGATGAAGACCAGTTTCCAGCCAGCGACTTGTGAATTTTTGAACTCATGAATAGGCTCGAATCTGTTGTAAATTGAAGCTGTGATTTGAGAAAGACTGATGAAAACATTGATTTTTGCGGTTAACATTTATCGCGCCGGCGGCGCGCCGCCGCCTCTTACCGGCGGCGCGGCGCGGCGTGCTGTTTTTTGCCCCGCCGCCGCTGATCTTCCCTCATCGGCGCGGCGCCGGGTTCTACTCTAGATGATGGGGCAATTACCTTTTGTAAGCGCAGGAAAATCAGAATCATTAAAAAATTTCACTAAAACCTGTAAGTTATGCATAAAAACAAATATTTAACTGGTCTTGTAGCTACAAAGCAACCCTAAAACACCAATTTTACCCTGTTTTTCTTAGGGAGTACCTTATTTTACCTTATTTCACCAAATTTAGCTTATTTTACCAACTTTACCAATTTTACTAACCGACTTTTTATTTTACGGTTATTTTAAGACACTAACATAGGGATCCTTAGATTCTTTTCATCTGGATATTTACTAGAACAAGCAGTCAAATCTTAGAAAAAAAACAGGTGGAAAAGAGTCTCTTGGTAGCCCAATACTTATCTGAAATGTGCGGGAGAGCGATAGAGGGGTCGCTAATTTCAGTTCATTAGGACAGTAACCAGTCGTGTTTTTAGAGTTTCAGCCAAACGTAGTCAGAAGTGACCTTTGATTGCCTTTTTAAAGTCAGGGACCGACTTCATCTCCCTCTTCAATCAATAGCTATTAGTAAATGAAAATGTTATGTGCATTATTTAGAAAAAACGGGGTATGAAATGTCGCAGCTTTCAAACCGTTCATGGTAGAAACGGCAAATAAATAATGATACTTTTCAGTGGAACCGAAACTCTAAAATGAAAATTTAATAAGAATGTAATACGTTAACCGAATAAGCCTTTCATAGCGATTCCAAGGACAAAATTCCTTAAGTTTGAAGGTATCCATCAAAAGTTATTGGCATGAAACTTTAGTATTATTTTAAATAAAGAAGAATAATACTCTGACAAGAGGGAAGGGTAATTCTGATGAAAATAAATCATTAGATTCAACATATATGATAACCCTGGAGCTAAGTTTTCAAGCCAAAATTTACAAGAATATTGGTTTTGGTACTTTTTTGACTTGCAAAACAACATGTCATCACAGCAAAGTGCCAATTTGTGCCATTGCTTAAATAAAAGCCCTTGAAATCACTATTATGCTGTATTTGTTGTACTCTAAACTACTATCAGGAAATTTTCAGTCGAAGTTTCGCATAAAGAGTGAGAAGGGACTAGGAAGGTGATAGCCCTCTTGCATAGATGGTCACGTATGTTCGTTTTAAGTTTCTACTTCATTCTTTATTCTAACTAAAAAAATTGTTTTTTTTTTAATAAGCATAAAACATTGCAAGTAATCTTTAACACGGGTTAGTTCTGAAATTTAGATGCATGATTTCAATTTTTACTTAGATGGAGAGAAAGACAAACCTAACGCAGTTGGGCCCAAATCCAACAGCAAAACGTTACAAGATAACAAATTAATTTTTTGAAATGCAATAGATTTTCTTTTTTGCAACGATTCATCGATTATTGTATTACATCTGAATTTATGAATGATTTTGAAGGAGAAATGGCTTGATCATGTGTTTAATGCCAGTAATATTAATCAGAAGTATGGTTCAGTAGTCACAACTTGCGGGTGGTTCATGTGTTCTTTAGTTTTAAAGGTCCTAAAGAATGTGCTAATCCATACTCCTATCTTCAGGGACGTACACACGAATTTGTAAGGCAAACACAGATAAACAAGCGAGTTGTGCGATGAATCTTATATTTTTTTATAACCTACTGTGGTCGTCCTAGCCGAGTGGATTGGTGCGCTGGATTTAAGATTCTTTGTCCGATAGGGCGAGAATTCGAATTCTAGTTTATCCAATTATTTTATTTGGGACGGGGGTCTGTGGCATGACTCTGTATGCTCAGCCAGAGTCAACCGAGCTCTAAATGGGCACCTGGAGAACTCTGGGGAAGGTAAACAGGAAGGGTGTGCGAAAGCACAGGATGGTCGGTCCCCAACCCCCGATTGCATTTCCTGGTTGAAGGGCCAAGAAACGGAGATCAGCACCACCGGTAGGGACTCTAAAGTCCAATGTCGTATTCTTTACCTTTACCTTTTACTGTATAATCAGGTGAGGTGGGGCAACACAAAAAAAAAACCTCTACGATGAAAATCCAAAAGTAAACGTATCAAAAGAGGATGATAAGGACCTAACCGCAAAGGAGCCTTATCTTTTACTGTCGAATCTAAATTATTGGAGACATCGAAATTTAAGTAGCACCAAACCCATTAACACTCTTTTAGTTCTTAAGTTATTTGGGAACAAGACAGCAACTTTGATGCTCCCGAGAACTATACCAAAGGATTCCTTAATGCTCACCTCTTTAAGAGATTAAATAAAAATGTTTTTTCAACTGAAAGTAAGGAGCAACAATAAAATTAAAAACGAACAGAAATTGTTACGTATATGAAGGGGTTTGCCCCTCCTCAACACCTTGCTCTTTACGCAAAAGTATTTTAGTACTTTTTAAAAGCTTTTTATTGTTCTAATTAAACGACCCTTGTGTTTCAGGAGTCGCTCTTAAAGAATTGGTACATAATAAAAACTTTAGCACAGAGAGCAAGGTGTTAAAAAGGGGGCACCCCCCTTTACATGCACAATAATTTATGTTCGTTTTAATTTTTAATGTTGCTCCTTACTTTCAGTTGAAAAAACTTGTTTTTTTTAATTTAATTTGTATAGAATTCAGGCACTTTCCCCCAGGGTAAAATTTTCCCTAACAAGTTTACCACCTATAAAGTTTCCTCCCCATGAAAAATTTCCCCGTTGAAAAAGAAACCATCAGAAAATCCCCCCCCCACCCGAAACTATACGCATGCTTCCCAATAACAAATACCATGCTTACACAACGGGCAAATTTTATAACTCAAAGACCTTTCCCCTGGGGCTGTGGAGGGGGTCATGTTATATCTAAGGATATAGTTATTGGGCCCTTCAAATATGATGAACAAAATGGCTATCTCAAAATTTTGATCGGAAAATTTTGGGGAAAAAGGGGCGGGGAGGGGGCCTAGTTGCCCTCCAGTACTTTTGGTCACTTAAAAAAGGCACTAGAACTTTTAATTTTCGTCCAAATGATCCCTCTCTCGATATTCTAGGAGCACTGGGTCAATACGATCACCTCTGAAATAAAAAACAAATAAACACACATCCGTGATCTTTCTTTGGGCAAAAAATAGAACAATTCCGCATTTTTGCAGATAGGAGGTTAAAACCTCTGAAATAAGTTTATCTGATACGCTGAATCTGATGGTGTGATTTTCAGTAAGATTCTTCGTCCTTTAGGGGGCTGTTTCCCCCTTTTTTCGAAAATCAGGCAAATTTTCTCAGGCTCGTAACCATTGATATGTAACACTAAACGTAATGAACTTATATATTTGGAATCAGCATTATATTATCTTTTCCCTTAATCGTTTTTATTAGGCTAGAAAGCCGATTATTTTGATATCGGTATCATAATTCCGTTTTTTAGAGTTTCGGTTACTATTGAGCCGCTTCGCTTCTTACTTACTATTCGTTAGCACGAACTGTTTGAAAAGTCCGAATGCTGCAGGCTATAATCAAGCAGACAAGTTAAGCATGGCTTATGAGAAATTGACGATTTCTTATGAATTTGATTATTTTTCAAAGTCTGTAAGAAAATTGCAAGTTTTGATTATTAGCAACAAAGAAAGAAAAATAGCCAAGAATCTAGAACACTTACATATGCAAGTGTGTATGCAAACTCCATGGTAAAATAGTATTTTGAAAGAAGGTAAGAAAACATGAAAAAACTTTTAAAATCTAGCTGTAGAAAACAAGACTTGTACCAACCTTATAATTGCCAATTTCATTTGGAACTATTTCAAACACATCGTCTGAGACTATAACTTCGGTAACAATAGTGTGGAACGGCTGGAAAAATAAATGACTTTACGTAAAATGCATATTATATGATGTCCTAATGCTTATAAAGAGATTAAAATTAGATTAGGGGCTCTTCAGAAGAGAGTATCCTTCTGACAACATTCCTTATTAATACAAGCGTTCTATATTTTATACACTTGTCGAATATCATATTCACGTTTCCGACAATGCACCCCCCCCCCGTGATGGTCCCATAAATAGCCCTAAGACAAATAAAACAATAAAATAAAACACAAAAACAATGAAATTCGCACTTTATAATATGCAACACGTTTCTATTAATTGGATTATCATATTTCCTTCCCCTGTTAAAAAAACTGATATCAATGTATACCATAGATATATCAATTATAAAAAACGTTGCTCATGGTTTGACTTCTTTTTCTAAATATCAATGGGATGTTACATTGATCCAAGTTTGCTTTACATTTTTTTTATAAAGGCAGTGATAAATTTAAGTACGTTGTATTTCAGCCTTTTCCCCAAATGGATTCCATATACACCCTTCATTGGGTCATGATAGATAAGCCTCTAAGAATGCATTTCAATAACAAGATAGGAACAATTAAATTATCCATGTAAAGCAATTCCCATTGGAATTACATTATTAAATATATTTGAACACGAATGTAAGCATTGTATTTCAGATTACATGTTCAGGGCTCCACACAGCGAGATCCTGGCACACATTCACTCACTCGTAGGAAACCTAATAAGCCCCAACGGTTCTGTATACATTTGCTCAGCTAACTATTTAGAGAAAATTATGTAGAAAATGACAAAAAAAATCTCTTCGTGAGTCTTATCAGTAGAGTGCTAACTTATACTTCTAAGAGTCCTATGTACCAAACAGGTTTTTCTGGTAGGTATTCTATTCTAGAGGTCATTACATCTTTGCCAAGAGATTTACGCAATTTAAGGACAAGTTTTTCTGACGTAGATTTCTAGTTCATGATATACAAGTTTTTTTTTTAGGTTAAATCTGTGGTCATTCATCTGTAAGTTGATTAGTAGGTTTTTTTTTTTTAAACTTGGCTAATAGGTTTTTAAACCTATTACTACGAACGCTACATGCATTCCATTTTTGGAACTAGGAGCGAGATTGTGTGATGCTATCAGACTGGTTTCGTTTCATGGGTTCATTAATAGAAGGACTAATGTTTTTGAAAAGAGTAATTACTTCTTTAGTTTACAAGATTTGCGAATTTTTTGCGAAAAGATATTTGCGTAAAGGTATTGCGATGGTTAATAATGCCTCACGGGTAATTAAAGAATGGGATGCTTGCATCAACAATACAAAGAATATGCTCAGATACTTAATAGAGTTGACGCCTACAAGAGACATTGGTAGAAGGTATTCAATAGCTTAATTGAAAAGTAACGATAGAATGACATTGTGACTTGACCTAGCTTTACCTCGCCGATGTGATCTGTATAATACACAAGTGATGATTTGCACAGTGTTGTCAATTTTAAATAGTTTAGAAATAAAAAAAAATTAACAAGAAATGGCTGAAAAGTGGTTTGAGGGAGTTGAGTTGCACAAGGGTTCAGTTATATGCGGATTCAGTTACTCGGGGATTAGTTAATTGGGGTCGAGTAGCATGGAGATTCAGTTGTACTGGTTTTCGGTTATACATGGGTTCTGTTACTTGAGGGGGTTCAGTTGTACGGGGTTTCGGTTATAAAGGGGTTCAGTTAAATGGGGGTTCAGTTGCATGGGGGTTGATTTAAATGGGGATTGAGTTCCACGAGAGTAGTGCTTTGTCGTGGTTTAGCTTGTCACAGTTTTAAAAGAGCTTTACGGGGATTGAGAGACTCAGTTGCCGGATTCCGTGTTGTTTTTCTTTACTTGGTGGTCATTAAAAGCGAAATTTGTGTGTTAAATTACTAGTTTTTGTATCTTTTAAAAGAGGTTTCCGGGGTGTGAGAGACTCAGTTGACTAATTCCTTGTAGTTTTTCTTTTTTTGGTGGCTCTGAATAAAAAAAGTTTTTTAATAAATAAGTAGTTTTGTATCTTTTAAAATAGCTTTAATGAGGTTGAGAGGCTCTGTTGGCTAATCCCTCGTGATTTTTCTTTACTTGGTGGTCATTAAAAACGAAATTTTTGTGTTAAATAAGTAGTTTTTGTATTTTTTAAAAGAGCTTTAATCAAAATTAAATTGCATTTACTACTTTTCATTTAAACTAATGCAGTTTCTATAAAAAATTTGAAATTATTTCGTTTAAACTTCTATAAAGTTAAGTTAACATGTTTATCTCCAATCCCCACTCAAGAATTTTGATCTGTAAGATCTGAGAAAAATTGGTTTGTAATTGCATTCAGCATATGCGATAGAATTGACTATGGTACGAAAAGAGCTCGTAAAACTGCAGTTTCTATAAATAAGGCTGAATTACAAAATCAAAATTAAATTGCATTTACTACTTTTCATTTAAACTAATGCAGTTTCTATAAAAATTTGAAATTATTTCGTTTAAACTTCTATAAAGTTAAGTTAACATGTTACCAAATTCCACATTATTGCACAGAAATATCAAAATCGTAGGTTAGAAAAGCACAGGCTATTTTTTTATTGAATTCAGCATATGCAATAGAATTGATTTTCGACGTATTTAAAAAAAAAAACAATTCAAATTGAATAATCTGGTAGATGGATAGAACTAGATCTTAACTAACAATTGTTAGTGGTATTGTTACAATTGTTACCATGTAGAACTACAGAATGATTTAAAACTGTATTAAAAGTTCAGAAGCACATCTATACTATTTGCTAACAATAGGAGAAACACATTTACCTTCTTTCAAATTATTTTAATTTAGGTAATTGTTCAATATCTCCAACCCCACTCAAGAATTTTGATCTGTAAGATCTGAGAAAAACCGGTTTGTAATTGCATTCAGCATATGCGATAGAATTGACTATGGTACGAAAAGAGCTCGTAAAACTGCAGTTTCTATAAAAACGGCTGAATTACAAAATCAAAATTAAATTGCATTTACTACTTTTCATTTAAACTAATGCAGTTTCTATAAAAAATTTGAAATTATTTCGTTTAAACTTCTATAAAGTTAAGTTAACATGTTACCAAATTCCACATTATTGCACAGAAAAATCAAAATTGTTAACGGTATTGTTACAATTGTTACCATGTAGAACTACAGAATGATTTAAAACTGTATTAAAAGTTCAGAAACACATCTATACTATTTGCTAACAATAGCAGAAACACATTTACCTTCTTTCGAATTATTTTAATTTAGATACTTGTTCAATATCTCCAACCCCACTCAAGAATTTTGATCTGTAAGATCTGAGAAAAACCGGTTTGTCATTGCATTCAGCATATGCGATAGAATTGACTATGGTACGAAAAGAGCTCGTAAAACTGCAGTTTCTATAAAAAAGGCTGCATTACAAAATCAAAATTAAATTGCATTTACTACTTTTCATTTAAACTAATGCAGTTTCTATAAAAAATTTGAAATTATTTCGTTTAAACTTCTATAAAGTTAAGTTAACATGTTACCAAATTCCACATAATTGCACAGAAATATCAAAATTGTTAGTGGTATTGTTACAATTGTTACCATGTAGAACTACAGAATGATTTAAAACTGTATTAAAAGTTCAGAAGAACATCTATACTATTTGCTAACAATAGCAGAAACACATTTACCTTCTTTCGAATTATTTTAATGTTGGTACTTGTTCAATATCTCCAATCCCCACTCAAGAATTTTGATCTGTAAGATCTGAGAAAAACCGGTTTGTAATTGCATTCAGCATATACGATAGAATTGACTATGGTACGAAAAGAGCTCGTAAAAATGCAGTTTCTATAAAAAAGGCTGACTTATAAAATCAAAATTAAATTGCATTTACTACTTTTCATTTAAACTAATGCAATTTCTATAAAAAATTTGAAATTATTTCTTTTAAACTTCTATAAAGTTAAGTTAACATGTTACCAAATTCCACATTATTGCACAGAAATATCAAAATCGTAGGTTAGAAAAGCAGAGGCTATTTTTTTATTGCATTCAGCATATGCAATAGAATTGATTTTCGACGTATTTAAAAAAAACAAAAACAATTCAAATATAATAATCTGGTAGATGGATAGAACTAGATCTTAACTAACAATTGTTAGTGGTATTGTTACAATTGTTACCATTTAGAACTACAGAATGATTTAAAACTGTATTAAAAGTTCAGAAACACATCTATACTATTTGCTAACAATAGGAGAAACACATTTACCTTCTTTCAAATTATTTTAATTTAGGTACTTGTTCAATATCTCCAACCCCACTCAAGAATTTTGATCTGTAAGATCTGAGAAAAACCGGTTTGTAATTGCATTCAGCATATGCGATAGAATTGACTATGGTACGAAAAGAGCTCGTAAAACTGCAGTTTCTATAAAAACGGCTGAATTACAAAATCAAAATTAAATTGCATTTACTACTTTTCATTTAAACTGATGCAGTTTCTATAAAAAATTTGAAATTATTTCGTTTAAACTGCTATAAAGTTAAGTTAACATGTGACCAAATTCCACATTATTGCACAAAAATATCAAAATTGTTAGTGGTATTGTTACAATTGTTACCATGTAGAACTACAGAATGATTTAAAACTGTATTAAAAGTTCAGAAACACATCTATACTATTTGCTAACAATATCAGAAACACATTTAACTTCTGTCGAATTATTTTAATTTAGATACTTGTTCAATATCTCCAACACCACTCAAGAATTTTGATCTGTAAGATCTGAGAAAAACCGGTTTGTAATTGCATTCAGCATATGCGATAGAATTGACTATGGTACGAAAAGAGCTCGTAAAACTGCAGTGTCTATAAAAAAGGCTGAATTACAAAATCAAAATTAAATTGCATTTACTACTTTTCATTTAAACTAATGCAGTTTCTATAAGAAAATTGAAATTATTTCGTTTAAACTTCTATAAAGTTAAGTTAACATGTTACCAAATTCCAAATTATTGCACAGAAATATCAAAATTGTTAGTGGTATTGTTACAATTGTTACCATGTAGAACTACAGAATGATTTAAAACTGTATTAAAAGTTCAGAAACACATCTATACTATTTGCTAACAATAGCAGAAACACATTTACCTTCTTTCGAATTATTTTAATATAGGTACTTGTTCAATATCTCCAATCCCCACTCAAGAATTTTGATCTGTAAGATCTGAGAAAAATCGGTTTGTAATTGCATTCAGCATATGCGATAGAATTGACTATGGTACGAAAAGAGCTCGTAAAACTGCACTTTCTATAAAAAAGGCTGAATTAGAAAATCAAAATTAAATTGCATTTACTACTTTTCATTTAAACTAATGCAATTTCTATAAAAAATTTGGAATTATTTCGTTTAAACTTCTATAAAGTTAAGTTAACATGCTTCCAAATTCCACATTATTGCACAGAAATATCAAAATCGTAGGTTAGAAAAGCACAGGCTTTTTTTTTTATTGCATTCAGAATATGCAATAGAATTGATTTTCGACGTATTTAAAAAAAAAAACAATTCAAATTGAATAATCTGGTAGATGGATAGAACTAGATCTTAACTAACAATTGTTAGTGGTATTGTTACAATTGCTACCATGTAGAACTACAGAATGATTTAAAACTGTATTAAAAGTTCAGAAACACATCTATACTATTTGCTAACAATAGCAGAAACACATTTACCTTCTTTCGAATTATTTTAATTTAGGTACTTGTTCAATATCTCCAACCCCACTCAAGAATTTTGATCTGTAAGATCTGAGGAAAACCGGTTTGTAATTGCATTCAGCATATGCGATAGAATTGACTATGGTACGAAAAGAGCTCGTAAAACTGCAGTTTCTATAAAAAAGGTTGAATTACAAAATCAAAATTAAATTGCATTTAGTACTTTTCATTTAAACTAATGCAGTTTCTATAAAAAATTTGAAATTATTTCTTTTAAACTTCTATAAAGTTAAGTTAACATGTTACCAAATTCCACATTATTGCACAGAAATATCAAAATCGTAGGTTAGAAAAGCACAGGCTATTTTTTTATTGCGTTCAGCATATGCGATAGAATTGACTATGGTACGAAAAGAGCGGAAACTATCTCTTAAAAAAAAAAATTTGCTCACCAGGCTTGGCGAAGTAAATTCTTCTATTCGTGTTCCACTTCATGCTTCAAATTGTAAGAAGGAACTGAATATACATCATACTGTTTTTAAGGGATTTTGTACGTATCTCGGATTAAGTCTCTTCTTAACATTATTCTGCAATAACGCTACATCTTGGGGATTAAAAGAGTCAAATTTCACCTTAAAACGCTAACATATCTGATCAAGTAATTTAAGTCTTAGGATCAATTTCGTAGGAAACACTCGATACCCTTAAGATGTCTGATTCAAATTATTAAACCTATGGAAATTCTTGATTATGTAATTCAGTCACTTTTACAGAAGCTGTACATTTTTTGTTACCAAGTTCGGGTCTAGATTTAATTTTTACAGAAACTGTACATTTTTCTTACCAAGTTCTGGTCTAGACTTACCTTTAATTCGAACTGTAAGTAAGGAGTGACACGGCTCAATAGTAACTGAAACTCTACAAGACAATTAATAGCTTACTCACATTCTGTTACAAAACTCCTGGTTTATACAAAAATCGCGAGGACTAAAAGCGGTAGTGGATTAGATAAAAAAAACCACGGGTGGGACCCCCACCACCAAGGTTAGGTTACCTAACATTTCTAGGTGCCCCCACCCCCGGGGGCCACGGGGACTGAAAGCCTACCACGGGTGGGACCCCCACCACTAAGGTTAGGTTACCTAACATTTCAAGGTGACCCCCCAACCCCGGGGCCATGGGACCGAAAGCCTGACACGGGTAGGACCCTCACCACCAAGGTCAGGTTAGGTTAGATTAGGTTAAGTTACCTAACATTTCTAGGTTAACTTGCATCAGGTTAAGTGGCGTGCCACTTAACCTGATGTAAGTTAACCTAGAAATGTTAGGTAACTTAACCTAATCTAACCTAACCTGACCTTGGTGGTGAGGGTCCTACCCGTGTCAGGCTTTCGGTCCCGTGGCCCCGGGGTTGGGGGGGGTCACCTTGAAATGTTAGGTAACCTAACCTTGGTGGTGGGGGGTCCCACCCGTGGTAGGCTTTCAGTCCCCGTGGCCCCCAGGGGTGGGGGGGGCACCTAGAAATGTTAGGTAACCTAACCTTGGTGGTGGGGGTCCCACTCGTGGTTTTTTTTTTTTTTAATCCACTACAGCTTTTAGTTTTCGTGATTTTTGTATTAACCAGGAGTTTTGTAACAGCATGCGAGTAAGCTATTAATTGGCTTTTAGAGTTTCGGTTACTATTGAGCCGTGTCGCTCCTTACTTACAGTTCGAATCGAAGGTAAATCTAGACCAGAACTTGGTAAGAAAGATGTACAGTTTCTGTAAAAATGAAATCTAGACCCGAATTTGGTAACAAAAAATGTACAGTTTCTGTAAAAATGAAATCTAGACCCGAATTTGGTAACAAAAAATGTACAGTTTCTGTAAAAGTGACTGAATTACATAATCAAGAATTTCCATAGGTTTAATAATTTCAATCAGACATCTTAAGGGTATCGAGTGTTTCCTACGAAATTGATCCTAAGACTTAAATTACTTGATCAGATATGTTAGCGTTTTAAGGTGAAATTTGACTCTTTTAATCCCCAAGATGTAGCGTTATTGCAGAATAATGTTAAGAAGAGACTTAATCCAAGATACGTATAAAACCCCTTAAAAACAGTATGATGTATATTCAGGTCCTTATTGAAATTTGTAGCATGAATTGGAACACGAATATAAGAATTTACTTAGCCAAACCTGGTTAGCAAATTTTTTTTTTTTTGGAGATAGTTTCCGATATTTCCGTACAATAGTCACTTATACCGCATATGATGAATGCAGTAAAAAAATAGCCCGTGCTTTTATAACCTACGATTTTGATATTTCGGTGCAATAATGTGGAATTTGGTAACATGTTAACTTAACTTTATAGAAGTTTAAACGAAATAATTTCAAATTTTTTATAGAAACTGCATTAGTTTAAATGAAAAGTACTAAATGCAATTTAATTTTGATTTTGTAATTCAACCTTTTTTATAGAATCTGCAGTTTTACGAGCTCTTTTCGTACCATAGTCAATTCTATCGCATATGCTGAATGCAATTAAAAACCGGTTTTTCTCAGATCTTACAGATCAAAATTCTTGAGTGGGGTTGGAAATATTGAACAAGTACCTAAATTAAAATAATTCGAAAGGAGGTAAATGTGTTTCTGCTATTGTTAGCAAATAGTATAGATGTGTTTCTGAACTTTTAATACAGTTTTAAATCATTCTGTGGTTTTACATGGTAACAATTGTAACAATACCACTAACAATTGTTAGTTAAGATCTAGTTCTATCCATCTACCTTATTATTCTATTTTAATTGTTGTTTTTTTTTAAATACGTCAAAAATAAAATATATTGCATATGTTGAATGCAATAAAAAAAATAGCCTGTGCTTTTCTAACCTACGATTTTGATATTTCTGTGCAATAATGTGGAACTTGGTAGCATGTTAACTCAACCTTATAGACGTTTAAAAGAAATTATTTAAAATTTTTTATAGAATTTGCATTAGTTTAAATGAAAAGTAGTAAATGCAATTTAATTTTGATTTTATAATTCAGCCTTTTTTATATAAAGTGCAGTTTTACGAGCTCTTTTCGTACCATAGTCAATTCTATCGCATATACTGAATGCAATTACAAACCGATTTTTCTCAGATCTTACAGATCAAAATTCTTGAGTGGGGATTGGAGATATTGAACAAGTACCTACATTAAAATAATTCAAAAGAAGGTAAATGTGTTTCTGCTATTGTTAGCAAATAGTATAGATGTGTTTCTGAACTTTTAAAACAGTTTTAAATCATTCTGTAGTTCTACATGGTAACAATTGTAACAATACCACTAACAATTTTGATATTTCTGTGCAATAATGTGGAATTTGGTAACATGTTAACTTAACTTTATAGAAGTTTAAACGAAATAATTTCAAATTTCTTATAGAAACTGCATTAGTTTAAATGAAAAGTAGTAAATGCAATTTAATTTTGATTTTGTAATTCAGCCTATTTTATAAAAACTGCAGTTTTACGAGCTCTTTTCGTACCATAGTCAATTCTATCGCATATGCTGAATGCAATTACAAACCGGTTTTTCTCAGATCTTACAGATCAAAATTCTTGAGTGGGGTTGGAGATATTGAACAAGTATCTAAATTAAAATAATTCGAAAGAAGGTAAATGTGTTTCTGCTATTGTTAGCAAATAGTATAGATGTGTTTCTGAACTATTAATACAGATTTAAATCATTCTGTAGTTCTACATGGTAACAATTGTAACAATACCACTAACAATTTTGATATTTCTGTGCAATAATGTGGAATTTGGTAACATGTTAACTTAACTTTATAGACGTTTAAACGAAATAATTTCAAATTTTTTATAGAAACTGCATTAGTTTAAATGAAAAGTAGTAAATGCAATTTAATTTTGATTTTGTAATTCAGCCTTTTTTATAGAAACTGCAGTTTTACGAGCTCTTTTCGTACCATGGTCAATTCTATCGCATATGCTGAATGCAATTACAAACCGGTTTTTCTCAGATCTTACAGATCAAAATTCTTGAGTGGGGATTGGAGATATTGAACAAGTATCTAAATTAAAATAATTTGAAAGAAGGTAAATGTGTTTCTGCTATTGTTAGCAAATAGTATAGATGTGTTTCTGAACTTTTAATACAGTTTTAAATCATTCTGTAGTTCTACATGGTAACAATTGTAACAATACCACTAACAATTTTGATATTTCTGTGCAATAATGTGGAATTTGGTAACATGTTAACTTAACTTTATAGAAGTTTAAACGAAATAATTTCAGATTTTTTATAGAAACTGCATTAGTTTAAATGAAAAGTAGTAAATGCAATTTAATTTTGATTTTGTAATTCAGCCTTTTTTATAGAAACTGCAGTTTTACGAGCTCTTTTCGTACCATAGTCAATTCTATCGCATATACTGAATGCAATTACAAACCGGTTTTTCTCAGATCTTACAGATCAAAATTCTTGAGTGGGGATTGGAGATATTGAACAAGTACCTACATTAAAATAATTCAAAAGAAGGTAAATGTGTTTCTGCTATTGTTAGCAAATAGTATAGATGTGTTTCTGAACTTTTAATACAGTTTTAAATCATTCTGTAGTTCTACATGGTAACAATTGTAACAATACCACTAACAATTTTGATATTTCTGTGCAATAATGTGGAATTTGGTAACATGTTAACTTAACTTTATAGAAGTTTAAAGGAAATAATTTCAAATTTTTTATAGAAACTGCATTAGTTTAAATGAAAAGTAGTAAATGCAATTTAATTTTGATTTTGTAATTCAGCCTTTTTTATAGAAACTGCAGTTTTACGAGCTCTTTTCGCACCATAGTCAATTCTATCGCATATGCTGAATGCAATTACAAACCGGTTTTTCTCAGATCTTACAGATCAAAATTCTTGAGTGGGGTTGGAGATATTGAACAAGTATCTAAATTAAAATAATTCGAAAGAAGGTAAATGTGTTTCTGCTATTGTTAGCAAATAGTATAGATGTGTTACTGAACTTTTAATACAGTTTTAAATCATTCTGTAGTTCTACATGGTAACAATTGTAACAATACCACTAACAATTTTGATATTTCTGTGCAATAATGTGGAATTTCGTAACATGTTAACTTAACTTTATAGAAGTTTAAACGAAATAATTTCAAATTTTTTATAGAAACTGCATTAGTTTAAATGAAAAGTAGTAAATGCAATTTAATTTTGATTTTGTAATTCAGCCTTTTTTATAGAAACTGCAGTTTTACGAGCTCATTTCGTACCATAGTCAATTCTATCGCATATGCTGAATGCAATTAAAAACCGGTTTTTCTCAGATCTTAGAGATCAAAATTCTTGAGTGGGGTTGGAGATATTGAACAAGTACCTAAATTAAAATAATTTGAAAGAAGGTAAATGTGTTTCTGCTATTGTTAGCAAATAGTATAGATATGTTTCTGAACTTTTAATACAGTTTTAAATCATTCTGTACTTCTACATGGTAACAATTGTAACAATACCACTAACAATTGTTAGTTAAGATCTAGTTCTATCCATCTACCAGATTATTCAATTTGAATTGTTTTTTTTTTAAATAAGTCGAAAATAAATTCTATTTCATATGCTGAATGCAATAAAAAAATAGCCTGTGCTTTTCTAACCTACGATTTTGATATTTCTGAGCAATAATGTGGAATTTGGTAACATGTTAACTTAACTTTATAGAAGTTTAAACGAAATAATTTCAAATTTTTTATAGAAACTGCATTAGTTTAAATGAAAAGTAGTAAATGCAATTTAATTTTGATTTTGTAATTCAGCCTTTTTTATAGAAACTGCAGTTTTACGAGCTCTTTTCGTACCATAGTCAATTCTATCGCATATACTGAATGCAATTACAAACCGGTTTTTCTCAGATCGTACAGATCAAAATTCTTGAGTGGGGATTGGAGATAAACATGTTAACTTAACTTTATAGAAGTTTAAACGAAATAATATCAAATTTTTTATAGAAACTGCATTAGTTTAAATGAAAAGTAGTAAATGCAATTTAATTTTGATTAAAGCTCTTTTAAAAGATACAAAAACTACTTATTTAACACAAAAATTTCGTTTTTAATGACCATCAATTAAAGAAAAACCACACGGAATCAGGCCACTGAGTCTCTCAATCTCCTTAAAGCTCTTTTAAAAGATACAAAAACTACTTATAAATCACAAAGATTTCGTTTTTAATGACAGTCATGAAAAGAGAAACCACACGGAATACGACAACTGAGTCTCTCAAACCCCGTAAAGCTCTTTTAAAAGATACAAAAACTACTTATTTAGCACAAAAATTTTGTTTTTAATGACCACAAAGTAAAGAAAAACCACACGTAATTAGGCAACTGAGTCTCTCAAACCCAGTAAAGCTCTTTTAAAATATTCAAAAAATGACCACCAAGTAAATAAAAACCACACGGAATCAGGCAACTGAATCTCTCAAACCCCTTAAAGCTCTTTTAAAAGATACAAAAACTACTTATTTAACACAAAAATTTCATTTTAATGACCACCAAGTAAAGAAAAACCACACGGAATCCGGTAACTGAGTCTCTCAATCCCCGTAAAGCTCTTTTAAAAGATACAAAAACTACTTATTTAACACAAAAATTCTGTTTTTAATGACCACCAAGTAAAGAAAAACCACACGGAATCAGGCAACTGAGTCTCTCAATCCCCTTAAAGCTCTTTTAAAAGATACAAAAACTACTGATTTAACACAAAAATTTCTTTTTTAATGACCACAAAGTAAAGAAAAACCACACGGAATCCGGCAACTGAGTCTCTCAATCCCCGTAAAGCTCTTTTAAAACTGTGACAAGCTAAACCACGACAAAGCACTACTCTCGTGGAACTCAATCTCCATTTAACTCAACCCCCATGCAACTGAACCCCCTTTTAACTGAACCCCTTTAACTGAACCCCTGTATAACCGAAACCCCGTACAACTGAACCCCCCCATGTAACTGAACCCCTGTATAACCGAAACCCTGTACAACTGAACCTCCGTGCTACTCGACCCCATTTTACTAATCCCCGTGTAACTGAATCCGCATATAAGTGAATCCCTCGTGCAACTCAACTCCCTCAAAACACTTTTCAGCCATTTCTTGTTAATTTTTTTTTATTTCTAAACTATTTAAAATTGACAACACTGTGCAAATCATCACTTGTGTATTATACAGACCATATCGGCGAGGTAAAGCTAGGTCAAGTCAAAATGTCATTCTATCGTTACTTTTCAATTAAGCTATTGAATACCTTCTACCAATGTCTCTTGTAGGCGTCAAATCTATTAAGTATCTGAGCATATTCTTTGTATTGTTGATGCAAGCATCCCATTCTTTAATTACCCGTGAGGCATTCTTAACCATCGCAATACTTTTACGCAAATACCTTTTCGCAAAAAATTCGCAAATCTCGTAAACTAAAGACGTAATTACCCTTTTCAAAAACATTAGTCCTTCTATTAATGAACCCATGAAACGAAACCAGTCTGATAGCATCACACAATCTCGCTCCTAGTTCCAAAAATGGAATGCATGTAGCGTTCGTAGTAATAGGTTTAAAAACCTGTTAGCCAAGTTTAAAAAAAAAACCCTACTAATCAACTTACAGATGAATGACCACAGATTTAACCTAAAAAAAAACTTGTATATCATGAACTAGAAATCTACGTCAGAAAAACTTGTCCTTAAATTGCGTAAATCTCTTGGCAAAGATGTAATGACCTCTAGAATAGAATACCTACCAGAAAAACCTGTTTGGTACATAGGACTCTTAGAAGTATAAGTTAGCACTCTACTCTTATCCACTGGTCGTGTTCTTAGAAACATATTTAATTCAAAGGAGGTTAAAGAAATCGCCCGGTGACACTGGGTTAAAAGTGTTTTAGTATCTCTACCTCAGACACACGGCAGTACTAGATACAAATGAGAGCACAAAAAGTTTGGTTCCAGATTCAGAAATTTGGATGATCCTGGGCACACTTTATATAATTAGCAGTAAGTTTACCGCAGATGATTTCTGGCTCTTCATTCTCGGTGCGAACAAAAAACTCCTTTCACTTATTTGTGCACTTATGGATTAGTGTGTTTGCGTCAATTATTGAGAAATGGTTCGAAAGTGCATTATTCGTAATTGCGAAAGCAGAAAAAAGCTTGGTGAGCCGGCCAAGTGGTTTGCAACTGTCCCATCTCACAGGTATGACTTAATTTATATACAAATTATGAAAATCTATTATTTATATACAGTGGACTCAACTGATTGGCCTATGTAGGATTTTATAAAAAAAGGGGGCGGGGGTTGATGAAATTTGTGAAAATAAGGAATTTTTTCTTCTTCTAATAACTGGTGGAATAGGTGTGATGGTTTCAGGGGCAGATCCAGGATTTTTTAGGAGGGGGGCGCAAAATCGGTTGATCCGATAAACTTACGGTAGGAGCAAGTTTAATTAATGCAAACTTGCGTTAATTAGGTAAATTACAATACTTTGGACTACTTTAGGGGGGTGCCCCTCGCCCCCCCTCTGGATCCGCAACTGGATGGTTTATCATTTTTTTTTCACGTCGTGATATTTATTTTCTCAGATTGTAGTTCCTGTGATACTTTAAAATTCTAGTTACCTGTTTTGGCGGAGAGCCGAGATAGACTAGTTTCGTTTTCAATCAATGTTTTCGTATGAAATGGGAAGACCTTTCCTGAACTTTAAATAATAAACACCTCTGTTTAAAAATCTTTGCACTTTGTGAATTTAGATAGCGATAAGGGTTCCTGATTGAGACCAATTTTAGGACTTGGGTTCTAATTCTTGGTTGCTGTGGTAAAAGTTGCTACAATAGCCCTATCGAAGAAAATACCAAACGTCTGTTAAGAAGTGTTTTTCGTAAAATTCTTAGGGAATTTTCAGAAAGTTGAAGGACATCACACATTTTAGTGGCAGATCCAAAATTTTACAGGGCTTTACGCTGGAAAAGCTCCTATTATAGAATATTCTTCCAGTTTGTTTACCAGAAAATAAATAAAATGCATTTCTTACTGCTGAGTCTGTATAATCTTAGACCTTTTACGGTACAATTTCCAAAATATTTATAAAACTATTTATATGCAGTGTTACAGCCATACCAATTATTCTCCTTTCCTTTTTTATTCTTTAATAATAATTTCTGGTCGTTTTGAGTCTGAGTTATTGTAGGCTTCTATTTCTACTGATCTTAAGTTTAACATGGCCTTTACTTTTCTTTAAAAAAACTTTATTTTTCGTAAAGTTTTCGTAGTGTATATATATATATATATATATATATATATATATATATATATATATATATATATATATATATATATATATATATATATATATATATATATATATATATATATATATATATATATATCGGCGCGTACAAACAGCTCCTCTCATTTGATCTGCCATCAGCGGTCCAATTACCCTGGAACACGTATTTTGGCAGAAACTTTCTCAAAATGCCTTTGAAACCAACTTGAGACTTCGGAACCTATTTTTAATTCCTAAAAACATCTAATAATAACATTACACTACTAATTACCGATTTTCATGTGTGTATTGGAATAAATACATACTGAGTAACTTCTCAGGTGCTTCCCCCAAGCAACTCAGGCGCGTCCCCAGGTGGCGGATAGGGGAACATCCTTCAGATATGGAGGATACCCTCGAATATTAAATAAGAGGGCGCGGACCAAGGGGGGACCCAGTCTCTGGGGGTTTTAAATAGCCGGTGCACCCTTGTCTGGGGGATATAAACACGGACAGAGGAGGAGGTGAGCCCCTCTGATAGCCATCTTGCTGGGCCCACCGGCGCGTGGATATGTCCCGAAGACGTTAAACTCACCCCCAGTAATGGGATAAATTGCTTGGTGACGCCGTGATGCCAAATGGGATGATCCTCCCAGCGAGGACAACTGCGAAGAGCGGAAGACACACTCGAGGGTGTCAACGGTCCCGGCTAGAAGCAGAGAGGATTGGCTTGCCGTTGCTTCAAAAGCTAGCCAAGAAACTTTTCCTCTTTATGATTTATGACTAGGCAATCAATGAGAACACGAAATAGGGCTACCGCGTCCGGGGAAACTGACGGACAAGCTACCGCGTCCGGGGAAACCGACGGACAAGCTACCGCATCCGGGGCAACCGATGTATTGACATCCAACAGCGTTGGAAACGAATCAAGGCAACGTTTGACAAGTTCGTCACAAACGGACGCTAGACCGGTTTTATCTACAAAAATCACCACCAGAATCGGCATGTTAAATCTTGAGAAACTTTCGAAACCAGGAAAGAAAGATATGCTCCTCCGTGAATCAAACGGCTACAATTGGGACATCATCGGCCTATCAGAGACTCATCTACCAGGTATCAGCGACAAACAGATAGGATACGCAACCCTCCTGCTTTCTGCAAGACGAGATGGAACACACAGACAAGGAGTCGGATTTTTACTGACAAAAGCAGCAAGGAAATCTATTCTATCAGTGGTGTCTGCGTCGGAGAGATTAATGATGATCCGACTCAAAAGCAAGTTCAAAAACCTTTCCATGGTACAGGTCTATGCTCCTGATTCATCAAGGTCGGACGAAGAGTCGGAAGATTTCTACTCTCAGCTCCAGAGCCTTTTCGACACCATTCCGAAGAAAGACATCGTGTTAGTCCTCGGGGACTTCAATGCCATCGTGGGGAGTGACAATAGCGGAAACGAAGATGTCATGGGCAAGTTTGGGATCGGACAGATCAACGGCAGAGGAGAACAGCTCACTGAATTCTGACGAGATAATGAGCTTTTTATCACAAACACAATGTTCAAGCACAGACGAAAGAGAAAAGTCACGTGGTGGTGCCCCGATGGAAGGACTGCCAACATGATAGATTATATACTGGTATCCAGCCGATGGAAATCTTCATTCACAGACACAGTGACGCTAGGAGGTGGGGACTTTGATAGTGAGCACAATCTCCTCATGTCATCGCTTCGCCTAAGATTAAAGGCCGTTGTCAAGCCGAAACAAAAAGTTCCAAGATTCCGGATAGAAGCCCTTAAATACCTTAAGACGAGACAAGAGTACAGAATGCAGCTCGACGAACGACTGTCAAAGACCTTGCAAGAAACACCTGATCCGCTGAGTCCAGCCGACATCGATCTACTTGTTTCGCAAAGCAGCCTGGCCGTATGCGAGACAGCTGAGCTCGTCCTCGGCCGTAAATCTGCAGAAGACAAGCCATGGATTACCCAGGGATTATTGATATGTGTACCGAGAAACGAACTATCAAAAACAAACAAGATCGAGAAAGCTAGGATAGATTCAAAAACGTTAAACGTCAAATTGAGAAGAAAACCCGCCAAGCACTAAATGACATGACTACTGAAAAATGTTGGCAGTGTGAGGACTCCTGTAGGGGTAACTCACACCTCATGTTCAAACGTGCTAAAGAGCTGACAAACCGCAAAGAAGCGAAGTGCCTCGATCTCTTAGATAAAAATGGACACAAAATCACTACTTGTGCCGGAATCCGAGATCGCTGGAAAGAACACTTCCAGGAAAAACTTAATCTCACAGTAAACCCAGATCCTGAAGTGCTTCGGAAGTTCCCAGCACACAGAGATGAGGAACCCCCCCCCCACCCTTAAGGTCAGAAGTAGAAGCCGCACTCAAATCCCTCAAGTCAAATAAGGCACCCGGAATAGACGGTATACAGGCAGAACTGCTAAAAGTGGAATCTGATATCGTCGTTGATCTGTTCCACAAAATAGTAACAGCTGTATGGGAAATGAAATACTTCCCCGAGTCTTGGTCGAAATCTGTCATAGTGCCCTTCACAAGAAAGGATCTAAAAGTAACTGCGAAAACTACAGACCCATATCGCTTACTTGCCAACCAGCTAAAATCCTTACGAAAATTCTCCTTGATCGGATCAGAAACCTGAAGAGACACGTAATCCCTGAATATCAAGCTGGCTTCCGTCAAAACCGATCCACCATAGACCAAATTTTTGCGATCAGACAGATTATTGATAGATACCTGGAATTCGGGAAAGAGCTATACCAGCTGTTTATCGATTTCAAACAAGCTTTCGATCTAATTTGGCGAGATGGCCTATGGCACATCGTAGCACACTACGGTATTCCCACTGACATTATTGACATTATCAAGAGCATGTACGAGAAGTCGAGAAGCATGGTGCAGACCAGCGAAGGCTTTACTGAAGAATTCTCAACCTCTTCAGGAGTGCTGCAAGGATGCCTACTCTCCCCCACTCTGTTCGGCCTATTCCTGAATGCTGTACTGGCACTGGTGCCCAATGACACGGGAGCACTCATGAGTGGACACCTCTTTGACTTGCTTGCATACGCCGATGACATTAATCGCCTAAACGAACAACTAGAGGAGCTAGAATCAAGCGCTAACGATATTGATCATGCAGCTAGTTCCTTTGGGAAGAAAATCAATGCTAACAATACAAAAGCCATGAAGGTAACGGGGCATACAGATAAAGGCCTTCAACCCAGCAAAATTATGATCCAGGGGGAAGAGATCGAGTGGGTTGACCATTTCGTTTACCTAGGAAGTGAGCTGACGTCCACAAACGACTCCTCAAAAGACATTAAACGACGCCTCGCCCTTGCCTCAGCATGCTTCAAGTCATTGCGATCGATCTAGAAAAACAAACATCTGTCGCTGAAACTAAAAACACGCCTTTTTCGAGCTCTTGTGGTTTCAGTAGCAACGTACGGAGCAGAGACATGGACCTGAAAAGTAGAAGACAAACGCCGGTTGGCGGCCTTTGAAACAAAATCCCTCAGGAAGCTTGCTGGCATCACCTACCTTGACCGAATATCAAACGAACGGCTATTGTCTTCGCTCAACTATTCCCAGACCATCATGCAGACCATCCAGCTTCAACAGCTTCGATGGTTAGGCCACGTTCAGCGGATGTCCCTAGCCCAACTTCCAAAAACGGCGTTTGAAGGAAGGATTGATGCCTCCCGCCCAAAAGAACGACTTCCCAAGCGCTGGAGGGAAAACTTTCCCAGCCATCCCCTGTCGGTACTCCTTCGGACTGCAGCGAACAGCGAATCGTATAAGAAGCTTTGCCATAGTTCAGTCAGAGGAGAAGCCCCGAGTCGGCCAATCCGGCCGGATGGGAGTTAAGTAAGTAAGTAATTTAAAATTAGTTTCTTCAAAATTAGTGTTCCAATGTTGAAGCCAAGTTTCGCGTTCAAGAGAGATCTGACTTGTCTACCCATGAAAAGATCTAATGTCGCTTATGTTTATAGGTTCTCTGGAGCACTTACACCTCGGTCCAGGTTTTTATAATGGGTGAGATAGGGAAAGATTATTCTGCTAATTATGTAAACTGTGATCCTGGGTGACAGACACCTGGTTTTTATCAGGTTTTCTCAGTTTTTATCAGGTTTTCTCAGTTTTTCTCAGGTTTTTATCCATGAATGCTCAACATACAGGAGAACTAACAAAATTAACGCCCAAAATCAACAGAGCCAACGGTGCAATCATGTAGAATAAACAAATAATACAACATGTAATTGAAGGCTACAGTCCTTGAAAAGTAGTGACAATAATTGCAATTTGTTACGCCAACTAGTCACTCAGCAAAATGTTAATCAATGATGTATACCAACACTTCCGTCTTGTCTCACACGTTAGCCAAAAGTGACTAAGTCCAGAATTCTTTCGATTTACCACATTCTACGTCATGGTTTCTAGACCAGGGTCCAGGGTTCTCTTGAGCCCTTACGGTAAAAAAGATAAGAGTCACTGGCAAAGCCGTATCTAGGGTGGGGGGCGGTCTGGTTTCGAATCCCCCCGAAATTTGGTTCCAACTCTTAAAAACGTGACAAAAATGCATATAAACAAATTTGTGATGCGTTTTTAATTATCTTTTTTTAGTGTAGCCCCTTGTCACTGGTCTTTGCAACAGTCTTTGCACTTGTCTTGGACACTTGGTCACTTGGTCACAACAGTCTTGGTCACTGGTCTTTGCAACAGTGTCAACAGTAGGGCGCAGTGTGTGTCCAGTATTTTATCTTCTATTCGTTTTGTTTTTTCAAACCTAAGCAAATGGGGAGTGTGGAAACAATACTCAAGCTATTATCAAAATAGCGCAACTTTAGCTACAGTAGATTGCAACTGTCGGGTCAAATGTTGTGTTATACCAGCTTTGGGGAATAGTCATAAATGTTTCCTTTTTTATTTTAAGCCACGGAAATAGTTACTGTTTCTGATTGAACAGGCTTAGTTCTTCAAGTCTTAGTCATAAAGCTAGCTATTTATTGACAAAATCTAAAATCCTTCTAAAAATCTTCTAAAATCTTCTAAAGATCTTCTAAAATCCTCCTACAACTTCTGAAAATAAATATTTTAGGCTTTGAAACTTTCAGAAAGCGTTCTCGAGACATGAACTTGTCATCGAAAAAAGATTCCTACTCACTAGAACATGAAAACTAAGCCAAAAGAGCAAAGCTCCTGAAGCTCCATATTAATAAAAAGAATTCATTGCTTGAACAAAAATGATGAAAGTAATGATACGTAATAAGTCAACTTGAGCTGAAGACTTTCATCAAGTAAGTTTGTTTCATACAAAGGATAAGGCATAACAGAAGAAGTTTTATGTCTTTCCACTTTCTTCGACGGGAGATGGAATAATTTCGGTGCAAAATTCCTTTTATTGAATAAAAACAACAGCAACAAAAAGGTGATTCCATTCGATTCCTAATTCAACACTCTTTCCGAACATAGTATTTGCTGCCGTGACGATTGTTTCCCAGCCTCCGTCCTAATGCCTGATTGCAGCTGTGGGTCATATGTAAAAGTTGAATTGGCATTTCTTGTGCGTTATGAACCAATTGGTGATGAGAAACAAGTTAAAAAAATGCAAACTAATAAAATCAACAAACTTCTGAAACTATTACAATTTTATCAACCAGAATAATTTGTTGGTTTGACGTCTGAAGCAAAGAACCGTAGAAAAGTATTGGAATCTATCAAATGACATCCAGACGATAGCACAAAAATTCAACAATAAATTACAAAACAAAAAAGTTCAGTCATATTTCAAAGGATAAACTGTCATATTTCTCATTAAACTACATTTTGAACTGAGAATGGAACTCAAGATCAGAAAGTAATCAATTATCCTACATTGAAGGTTATTTTTCATTAGTGGATCGACAGACTAGTTTTTCTAATGTCAGAATCGTTTCTTTAATTCTTTGGATTTGTTTCCATGAAAAAGCAGCTTCTACATATAGGCCTACGGTAAGTCCGCGATATCGTCTCTTTAGAGAGGCAAGTTTACAGAGATGGGCTATATGCATGTAAGAAAGAAAGGGGTGGGCTTTTGGAGTCAAGCCCCCCGGAGATTTGTCTTATAGTTTTCATATTTTCCGTACAATGCACCTATTTCCCGTCTACTATATATAATTTTTATTATGCTTCTAATAACAAATTATTTTATAGTGTCTATTTTTTGTTTAGTTTTTTATTATCAATGTAAGAAACTGCTAAGCACAAATATAAATAAAAATGGACATAAATCATCGATCAGACTTTCTCAAAGTGAGTTTGTTGGTCTTGCTGCTTTCCACTTAGAGAGATAACCATTTTTTTTAGAGAGGACCTTCGTTTGTCGAAGCACCAAAAATACCCTTAACAATATAGCACCATAATATCATGACGTTGGAGTGAGATAAAGATGTGTTAATACAGGGAGGGGAGAGACAACCAAACAAATTTGTTTGGTTGTTTGGTGGAGGGGAGACACAAGAAACAGAGGAGATATCATAGAGAACTGTTAACATCATTCCAGGACGTAGACTTGTGTTAGGCGTAGAGCTAGATGATACGTGCAAAGTATCCGGCAATCGATACGACACTTCTCAAAAGTATCAATACTTTGGTATCGATATCTGTATTTGCGGGCTAACAAGAAGCCAGAAGTTGTAATCAGCGAATAATACATATATCCAAATATGAGTTTGAATAGATGTTTTTTAACTCAAATAAATTTTTGTGACACTGTCAACCATAGCAAATGTCGGTTTTTTTTATTCGATTTTTAATTCTTCAGTTTTTTAAATAGACACAACTGCAATATACCTTCTTTTCGCAATAGCAGTTTACAAATTGGCTATATGCAATCGAAAGTGTCGACACTTTTTTGAAAATACCGAGACTTTGATACGATATCATAAAGTATCGATGCTTCGGTTTCAATACCAAGTGCCCCCTATATATAGGCTAGTTAAACATGGTTTTGTAAAGATAAGTGATCGCAGCAAAATTGGGAACTTTTGGTTTAGGGGTTTTAAGTATGGGACTGCGTTTCTTATAGATTTCTCTCCATAAGTGAGTTGGAAAGTGTAACCAAGTAAATGGTCATTATATATTAGCATAAGTAAGTACTTGTTTGCTTGTACGTGTCTTGAGCCTGATTCTCACAGGTGTTCTATCTAGAAATATTAAGTTATGTCTTTCGTGTTCGAGACAACCTTCACGAAAATCTTGGAACACATTCGTTCGGTTACTAAATAAGGGTAGGGTATGATCAAATGTACACAGGTAGTTCAAACACCCATAAATTTCAAACAACTTCAACCATTTGAAAATGGAAAGCAAATAGAAAAGTCACGAAATGCTCGAATGTATATATTGTCATTTTCTCGTGTATTTCATAGTTGTTTTTTTAACAACATCCAAAATCTGCTACTCTGTCCCAATGCTAATCAAAATTTGAAGGTCATGTTTCGCGTTTTACAACATTTGGTACTTGGGCACTATATGGGCCTTTATAAGGAAATCAGTCACGAAAAGCCCGTTTTTGACGGGTTAATTCAAGAGACCGCTATAGAGTGATGCAATGTATAGTGCGGTTTTCATTGCGTTACGATATTTAAACTGTTGTTTTTTGGGGTTTAGGGGGGGGGGGGAAGGTACATAGATTAGGTTACGTATTTAATATATGCTATGCCATACCCTCTACCCCTAATGTGCAAATATATAGCCCAAATTTGTTTATAAACTATTATATTCACCCTATTTTATTCTATTTCATTAGCATTAAACAAACTTGACTTTTTAGAAATGCCCATATAATGCACAAGTACCCAAAATTTTTAAAGTGCCCACTAACTATTCTAATTTCAAGGTTTAATTCCATCCTCTTTTAGAAAAATCGGTGATAAGAGATATGATAATCCTGGCGTTAAGTATAGCTTATTGCCGTTACATATAGAATCAGTGCAATTACTATGGTCTATTGCCAGGATTGACAGATCTAATACCAGGATCCAGGATGACAAATTGCCAAATATTGTACTTGTCGGCCAACCGTCTAGGGCCAAACGAAAAGCAGTTCGTCTCGGAATGAAGGGGGAGGATGTCGTAAGGGAAGATTTAAGGGAAATGCGAAGTTCTTGGGAGGGTGTAAGGAGGGAGACTTGGATGGAAGAGGAGCGTACGTATCTGTGCTAGCCTCGGGCAGCTTGGTGCTGCGGTGAGTTAGTAGTAGCATTAGTTGTATTATGCTCTATTGAACGGCGTCTGGAAAGCAAAATTAATTTTAAGCGAGTAATTTGAAAATTGGAAGGAATGGTCACTGTCTAGTGGTCTACTCTTCCCTCTCTTTACGCCCATGTGTTCTTTTGCACCAAAAACTGTAATTGAAATGAAAAAAAAAAAACAGTAGATTTTAAAACCTTGCAGCTCCATAGCACGTTTTTTGAAAGGTTCTAACAGGAAAATTCTTGATTTATCCTAATAGTTAAATGCACCAAAAATTTTCTATCAGAAAAGTACAAATTCCGGCTTATATATCTATGACGCATACTAACAAATTTAATAGGTTTCAATAATCGCTATAACACTTTATTAATATAAGATAATATTTTATTGATAAACGACTGTCATACTGAAATAAAAATCATAATAATAAAATGAGTAAAATATCAGTAGGATTAAAAGAAATAGCAACCTAATCTGGGCGAAAACACGCAAGAGATTAACATTTTATGCTATTTTTTAGTAATAGATTATGTCAATTTAAAAAAAAACCTTTCTTCCAAATGTTGCAGTTCTGTAGAGAAAACAAATGACCAGTTATATTAACTATCGCATTTAACACAATTAATGGTTCAGACAAAAATCCTGATTAAATACCGTCAAATAATAGAAAAGTTATAAAATTATGGGCAAAATTACTCACATCTAATGAAGCTAAGGCACCCTGAATTCTCTCCCAACATTCAAAAAAAGCTTTGGAGTCTCCAAGCAGAAGCAGAAGAAATCCCCGTCTAGTTACTTGAGGCCTAAAAACAGGAAAAGTCTCCGATTAAAGATAGAGCCTCTAAATGTGCCTAAATAGTATATAAACTTGGCTGTCCTAATTCAAAAGGCATTAAGCCACAAGGCGAAAAAAAATGTGTCCCTGGATTGTTACTAAAGGACACCTGTCTACCAAAGGAAGGTTTTTCGAGCCTTCTGGATCGGACAAACCCTTACTGTACACAATCTTCATTCTCCAAGTAAATTCTAAGGCAGTGGTATTGGTGAAAGTATTTTAACTTTGTCCCTTTTTTTAATCACACCACAACAGGCATAAAAGCGGGTTATCTTGAGACCTCTATGTCCCCCAAAAAATGCTTACGATTTTTCTATAGTACATTAGTTTCTATATAGTTTTGCAGCTTTATTATCGATCTTCTGTCCCCTTTCCCCTCTGATATGACATCCTTCGTACAACCAGAATAAGAAAAACTTAGAGCATGTTTCATATTGTTGTGGCTCTCCAACATAAGGTTTGTGGTATGTGGCTCTTGGATCAAGATTAAATAAAAAAAACAAGTTTTTTAAACTGAAAGTAAGGAGCGACATTAAAACTTAAAACGAATAGAAATTATTCCGTATATGAAAGGGGCTGTCCCCTGCTCAACTCCTCGCTCTTTACGCTAAAGTTTTTTATTGTTTTAAAACATAAAGTTGTGAGACAGAGTCAAACTTTAGCGTAAAGATCGAGGCGTTGAGGAGGGAACAGCCCCTTTCATATACGGAATAATTTCTGTTCGTTTTAAGTTTTAATGTCGCTCCTTATTTTCAGTTTAAAAAACTTGTTTTTTTTTATTTAATTTCTGATCGTATTTTAGTTAAAGCAACTTTTATTTTGGCTCACTGTCATTGAATAAGTAAACAAACTTTGCATAAAAATTTTACTTTTCTTTTGCTAAATGACTGTCTCTAAATTTGGTTCTGACGTAATTTACAAATTAACTTAGGTAACGAACTTCTATAGGCTATTCGTATATTTTGCTTCTGGCAAAAAATACAAAGTTACTAATTTTTACAGATATGAGTTTGAAACCTATGTAATAGGGTTTTCTGATACGCTGAATCTGACGGTGTGATTTTCATTAAAATCCTTTCACTTACTTACAGTTCGTTACCACGAACTGTTTGAAAAGCTAGCCAGTAACAGAATAAAAGGTAGTCAAATCATGTGCTTTGTTGAGCAAATCTAACGAGAAAAAGATCATGAAAGAAAAATACAAAAAAATATATTTTTCCAAGGATAATTTTTTTTGGTACTTATTTAGCATCCAGTAAACACGCGAGAAAGACCGCATCCAAATCTCAAAGATGCTATATGAAAAACAGTTTTTCACTGCCTATTTAGGTATTGCTCAGTCCGTGACAAAGATTTAAACTTTGGTTTTTTTGGGGTCGAAGGGGCAAAAAAAGGTACCTAGGTTAGGTTAGGTTACGCATTCAATATATGCTATGCTTTACCCCCAATTCCCCTAATGTGCAAACATAGCCCAAATTTGTTTCTGAACAATTATATTTTTATCATACTTTGTTTTATTTCATTAGCATTAACCAAACTTCTCTTCTCGCGTGTTTAGGTTACGTATATTAAATACGTAACCTAACCTAGGTACCTTTTTTCGCCCCTTCAACCCCAAAAAACTAAAATTTAAATCTTTGTCACGGAGTGAACAATACCTTACTAGGCGGTGAAAACCTGTTTTTCATATAGCATCTTTGAGATTTGGATGTGGTCTTTCCCGCGTGTTTACTGGATTCTAAATAAGTACCAAAGGATGTTTGGAAATGAGCATAAATCAATTCTGTTTTGAAGAGCAAAAAAAAAAAAGGAACAACTTCCGATAAAACTATCAACCAAAAAGTAAACGTACAAGCAGTTTCCTTTTAAAAGATTAAATACAACATAACAACGAACTTTAAACTTTGCTACGCGGTAAGCTGTAATACAAAACTCTAATTGGTACTTGGGCACTATATGGGCCATTACAAGGGCCATATGGGCCAGTCACGAAAAAACCGTTTTTGTCGGGTTAATTCAAGAGACCGCTATAGAGTAATGCAATGCATAGCGTGATTTTCATTGCGTTACGACATTTAAACTGTTGTTTTTTGGGGTTTAGGGGGGAAAGGTACCTAGGTTAGGTTAGGTTTAGTATTTAATATATGCTGTGCTTTACACCCCACCCCCCTAATGTGCAAATATATAGCCCAAATTTGTTTATAAACTACTATATATTCATCCTATTTTATTTCATTAGCATTAATCAAACTTTTTAGAAAGGCCAATATAATGCACAAGAACCCTCTAATTTAATGTAAGTTAGCTTAGGAATTCTATTGAAAAAAAAAACTAATCAAGACACACAATTCTAATCTTCCAATTGAAATCTTGCAGCTTTATCGATTTCAATATCAAGAATATAATTACCAGAAATTGCGTATGAACAAGGTTTGAACAACCTTGGAATAAACAATAATTTTTTTAACGACATTAGGCTTACATCTGAGAAACATTTTTGTAATCCAATCAAAATATTCCTTGTTTATGGAGAGACTATTCTAAAATGGAGAAAGCCACAGAAGGAACTTTTATTTCTTGAAAAACAATTCTTAGTTCCAGGTCTTAGAGGATTTTGAAATACATGACATGAGATTTTGAAATACAAGTTTCAATACTGAAACAGCGAGTAATTGTAACTAAACAGAAAGTGAAAATTAGAAAAAAAATAAAATAAAGAGAATAGTCAAAAGAAAATATAAAAGTCCTATTTTAGCAAGAATAAAATATTCCTCAATATAACCAAAAATATTTCTCAAGTCCCCATTCCAAATACTTGAATATCCAGGAGCGTAAACTCACTTAAGAAAATGTAGGGAGGTGGGTGCAAAATGTATTCCAAAATATAGGGGTTGATTTTTTTTTTTTTTTTTAATAAGCATACCAAAACAAACGGTATTTTCCAATGCAAATTCATAGAAAAGATGGAATTTAATTCCTAGTCTCCCTTCATTGTTTAATCAAATAGGTTTAATCGGACGTACACCTATTAAGCTGCAAATGTTTACTAAAAACTACGACGCCTTGAACAATGTTCCAAGACTTATTACCTATTTTCTTTTCATGTTTGACGTGGGTGAAAAAAAGAGATAGAATTTACGAAGAAATAAATTAGCACTGTTGTAGAGAAGACAGCTATTTCAAACAGGTCATTTGCTCCAGATTGAATCTTCCTGACAAGCCAGCTGGCAAGTTTCAAGATATAGGAAAGGCAATTCTCTTCTGTTTAAGTGCCATTTCAGATTTCGTATTTGCTGAAAGATATGCCTCGTCGTCAAATTTGGTGCTTAGAGAAACATGCAGCCCGTTCGACTTTGTTCCACTGTCAGAAGCTTCAGGAAGATTTTCATAAGCTTTATTAATCAAACGAGGATGTCGGCAATGTTACGTCTAAAGGTCGCATCTGACATTTCCAAACTTTCGAAATGATTGCCAAAATCGTTCGGTGAGCTGCAATCAAACGGAGAACTAACTTGTCGAATCACGCTGATCCTCCTTATTGATATACCCCTGCTGAGCCTCCCTTTGAGAACAGCTAAGCAAACGATTTTTGGATGATACCTCAGAAGTGTGAAAATGTCAAATACGACCGTTTAGGTGAAACAGCGACGATACACACTCTATAAAAAGTACTTAAAAGACACCAATATATTACTACTTTGACTTTTTTTTTAAATCCACATTCAACCCTCTGGATTTTACTAGGATGGAAGACTACATGTAACCTAATCTTATTGTTGGTAATGTTTTAAGGAAGGTGCTATTAATGCATCAACTTCAAAATAAACAGAAAACACAAAGGATAAAACCAATGCCAAAAGTCGGACTGTACAATGGACGAAGAAAACGTACGAGATTAGGCCGGCTCTGGCCAAATTACTTTCTGAGCGGTGCTATATATCTTGCAGAGTAGTAGTTTTTCTGAACCGATAGGCCTACTGCGATACAATCTGGTAACACGGGTCAGAGTTTGCATATGATGCGTATTTGCGCCATTTGGGCGCTTTTTGAGGCGGTTGCACGTTGATTTTTTCAAATTGGTGCATTTTGCCGACATTTTTTTCGGTGTTTGCGCAAAATCGTTTATTCGGCGCAATTTCACAAGAAAAATGGCTGCTGTGACGCATTTTCCCTTTAATGGCGGCGCAACTTTAAACCAGACATCTGGTAACCCTGACATGGATTATTTCTGTAACCCAGAAAATACATTTTGAATTGAGGCATTAAAAGTCTTTCTTATGAGCAATGATTACATGTCAAAAGAAACTGTCCTTATCCCAGTATAGAAGATATCTTAATTCTTAAACAAAGTTTAACAAACTCTTAAACTACTACTACTACTAACAACTCACCGCAGCATCAAGCCACCTGAGGCCAACACAGCTACGCACGCTCCTCTTCCACCCCAATCTATTCAAAGCCTCCCTTTAACATCCGCCCACGAAGTTCCCATTTCCTTTAAATCTATCTTTATGACGTCCTCCCACCCCAGACGATGACGACCTGCTTTCCGTTTAGCCCTAGACGGTGGGCCAAAAAGAACAATCTTTGGCAATCTGTCATACATCATCCGCACAACGTGCCCTATATCATTTTATACTTCCAAGCTTTTCTACTTCAGAAGTGACACCAAAAGTGTTGTTTTTAGTGCTATATCACACTTATGGATGACAGAATTGACAAAAATCACGTAGATATGAGCAATAGCTTTCAAAGGAGTCATTAAACATCACTCTAAAAATTTCTGGTAGCCCATTAGCCCCAGCTTTTCCGCTTGAGACATGGCACCAAAGTGCCGTTTTTAGTGCCATTTGGAACTTACTGATGGTGGAATTTATAGGAAGAAAGTAGATATGAGCAATATCTTTTATATGAACAATTAAAAATCTGTCTAAGATACCTGCGATACATACGCCCCTATCAAAAACGTGATATCGATACGTTCAATACCGATACAGCGTACAGACCTTTCCCCAGGGACTATGGAGGGTCATATCATCACCAAAACTATAGATAGTGGACCTTTGAACTATGGTTGAACAAAATGACTATCTCAAAATTTTGATTGGATAACTTTCGGGGGAGTGGGTCTTCAGGGAGTTGGCTAGTTATCCTCGAATCTTTTCGGTCACTTAAAAAAGGCACTAACATTCTGCCCGATTGTGCACCGATTGTGCAGTGAAGTCAGTAGACACATTTCTATTCTATAAACACTGATAAAAAAAAATTCACAATGATTAGGCTAATATTTCTTACAGTTGGCAATTTTTTGTTGGTTTCCTAAATATATATTTTCAGTGACATGCAGTGGCGCAATTTTGCCAAAATCCTGAGGGGGGGGGGAAAGTTGGTGCCAGTTTTCCCAAATCAAGTGAAAGTGACAGAGAAAACTGAGGCATCTAACCTAGTATCATAAACGCAAAGATACACTAAAGAAAACTGATCCGTTGCTGTGGATGCTTGAATTATGCAGGCTTATCTTAGTTTTGACAGGATTTTTAAGAACTAAATCTCAGCTGGGGGAGGGGGCAGTTGACCACCTATTCCATAGCAAATTCCGCCCCTGGTGATAGGCAATAGTCTATGCTGAATTTTTAAAAGCTTGTACTTTTTTGTAGTTCTTTATCAGTTTCCTACCCAATTGATGGCTAGCAATTTTTGCTAGCTTTTACTTCTTCTATTTTCACGAACTAGCAGACTATTTTTCAGCAAGCATTATTACTTAAAGTACTAAGAACACACAAATAGAATCATTTCTCCCCCTGGATCCATCCTAGTTCCAACCATACCTAAAAACCACGTTTTTCTTATATTTTTCTCTAGGCTGTTTCAAGACTAGCCTATATAAGTTTTCAGGGCAGCATCAGATTTTTATCAGTATTGCAACCTTGACCCTTTAAAACAAGTGAGCTTTTTTGCTAATTTGTAATAACAACCTCTTTTTCTGTAAAATTCAAACATAAACGATCTTTTGACACCCAAGACAGCTACACCTTGAAAAGAAAGCCATACCTCCCTATGCTGTTTGGTACCATATGTTTATACCTTATTTGTTGAGGGTTTTTAACCAACGTTGATTTTTTTTTTATTTGACACCCGCTAGAAGTGAAAACTCCATAACTGCATATGTGAATATTTTTCAATAAATTCAAGTACTAATCTTCCCATAATCTTTTCAGATATATATGGGCGTGTACAAATTGAAAAAATATCAGAGTTCATTTTCACAGTCCTTGGTACTTCGACAATTGGACTTTAGAAGTAAAAAAAGATTTAACCCCCCCCCCCCCCTCACTCCTCTGAGGAGTTTAGTCTATGCAGTCACTCATAGTTTCATTACCTGTATTGATTATTTCAGGAATAAAAAGAAAATAAACTTGTGAGTCATCTTTTTACGATATTAGAGTTTTCCAAAAATAACGGATTAATTCACTTTTCTGACGTTATCATGAAAAAACTAACATTTGGATTTTGAAACTCTTACATTCAAACATAATTTTCTAACTAACTTTAGGTTTAAAAAATTCATGTGATTTCCAAAAATGAAATTATTAGCACACTTTCTGTTAACATTTTCTGTTTAAATAATACACCGATTTTTTAAATTTTTGCATCATATTCCACGTGGTTTCATCATGGGTCACTATTTTTCGAGAGACGTTCTACCGGACTCTATGATTACGGGGAGCCTCGGATGAGAAACCATGTCTGATACATCATTCAAAACCCTATTTTTATTAGTTTTTTTTTCTAAAGCACGTTAACGATTTATAGTATCAACCCAAACCATTTTGGAAACCTCCTTATAGTATGGTTAAACACATCGTCCACATCGAACGGAGTAAATCCTCATGGTCTACTTAGTGCTTATGAATGATGCTAAAGCGAAGTATTTGATCGTCGGACAGCATCAGTCGCACCCTTAAGTTGAAATATTGCAGACGTTTTAGCGGACATCTTTGTCGGCATATTTTAGCGAGCTCTCAAGCCCATCAAAACAACTTGTCAATCCAAAATTTCAGTAGACATTTACAATAGCTGTAAAACCGTCAATGGAACACAACTTTAAAGCTGCAGAATTGATGATACTTCCGCTTCTAAATTGTTTGTATTTCCCTTAACTCAACATCTCTATCCATTGGTTCCCTTTAGGTACTTTTGCCACTACATTGCTTAGAAGATACATGCGATATTTATTATTAACTTTTGTTTTGTTTTACTTTATATAAATAAGTCCTATGGTAAAAATATTTCTATAAATTATGAGTTATATTAACTATTCATATAATTATTAGGGGTAGGCCTACTCCTGTACTAAACGGACTTTATTGCAATGGAAACCAGTCACGAAAAACTTGTTTTTGATGGGTTAATTGAAGACACCGCTGTAGAGTAATGCAATGTATAGCGTGGTTTTCATTGCGTAAACGATGTTTTAAACTGTTGTTTTTTGGGGGTTTAGTAGGGGAAAAAGGTACCTAGGTTAGGTTATGTAATAATATATGCTATGCTTTACCCCCCCCACCCTAATGTGCAAATATATAGCCCAAATTTGTTTCTAAACTATTATATATTCATCCTATTTTATTTTATTTTATTTCATTAGCATTAACCAAACTAGCACTATATAAAAGAGTCCATTTAGTAGAGGAGTATTAGGTACTGGTGCATTGTGCGGGCACCGCGAAGAAGTCAAGTTTGGTTAATGCTAATGAAATAAAATAAAATAGGATGAATATATAATAGTTTAGACAAATATCGGGGCTATATATTTGCACATTAGGAGGTGGGAGGTCATGCAAAGCATATATTAGATACGTAACATAACCTAGGTACCTTCCCCCCATAAACCCCAAAAAGCAATTGCTTGAATATTGTAACTCATTGAGAAACAACGCTTTGCAATCATTTATCTATAGCGGTCTCTTGCAAATAGTCCTTTTGACGGGTTTCGTGACTGGTTTCCTTGATACAGTTTACAGCGGTGGACCCGCATAATGCACCAGTACCAATTATTATATAGTGTACATGTCAGTTTCAACTGTAGACTAGTTTTTTTTTTCTTTAACTAACGTGTAAGCACCACAATATCGTAGGACTTTTACACGGGTATATTTACTTAGTCAATCTTCTGTATTAGGTAGCTGGGGAATGCACGGAGTAGGCACCAACCAAACTTAACATGTGCAAAATATGCGCAACCTCCACAGAGGCATAATTCCCCTCCTCTTAGTCAGTCCCGACCAAGTCAATGGTTTGGTTCAGGCACATTTATATGAGGTAAGCCTTAGGGTCTGTGCCAGTCTCCCCCTCCCTACGCTTGTATTTTCTGTATAATTCGGGCTTAAAAAACGACAGTCATATTTTTAAGCAAAGCTGAGTCATTGACATATTCTCATATAAGTTTTGACGAATAAAACGGGTCAGTCGGAAATTTTCCTACTCCAAAAATACTGTTACAACTCAATTTTTTAATTACATCACGAAACCTAAAAGTCATTTCCGAATTTTTCAAGACTCAAAAAGTCGATTAGAACCTTTCAGATTTCTTGCTTAACTCCACTGAGAAGTAATATATCAGATTTTAGACCCCAGTCCCCTCACTAAAAAATAAAACGGCAACAGTGTTCAGAGACTATTGTTATCGATTTTTAAGACATTGATTTACCAAATAACTACTGATCATTCATTTACTGATCTGTTCAGTAAACTTATCACTGATCCGATTTAATGAGCAGTTTATAAGCTGAAGTTACTGACATTTTTCTTCGGTTATAAACTGGAAATGCTAAATCAAACGTAACAATAAGATTGGTACTGTTGCACTTAATGGTACACACGAAAGAAGTCAAGTTTGGTTAATGCTAATAAAAAAAACAAAAAACAGGATGAATATATAATAGTTTAGAAACAAATTTGGGCTATATGTTTGCACATTAGGGGGATGGGGGGTAAAGCATAGCATATATTAAATAAGTAACCCAACCGAGGTACCTCCCCCCCCCCCCCGCTAAACCCCAAAAAACAACAGTTTAAATATTGTAAATTCATTGAGAAACCACGCTTTGCGATCAATTTAAATAGCAATTATCCGCTTTACAGGTCTCCATGACTGCATTCCTTGGACAGTCTATAGCGCCGTGCACCAATTAGTATATCAGTACCATAAGATTTAAAACTCCGCGAAAGCGGATGAATAAAAAACAAATGGATGGAGACAAAAGTAGCATTTTTTTTAATGAGCCTAACGAAACAGTTAATAAGTTCGGCTTGTCTGCCTCTTGCTGTGGTTAGGGTGAGTCAACCAAATCCACTTGTGTGAAGAAGATAAAAAGTGAAAATACACATGCGTGAATGTTTGTGTATGATTTTTATTTATTTTGTACGCCTTTCAAGAAGTGTAACTTTCAATTATTAACCAATGAAAGATCAATCACTCTTTTTTAAGTCATGCGTATTATTTGAAGCTTAATGGGAGCAGTCTAGTGCATAAAATATAACCAAGCTTCCGGTCGGCAAGAAGACTAAGAAAAATAATAGAAAGTGCCAATTTAATTCTCATGGCGGCGGTAGTGACTTGTTCCATACCAATTTGTTCTTACTATTTTGGTTGGAATTTAGTAAATCATAAAGTCTGAATTTATAATAGAATTTACACCACAATAGTAGAACTTATAATGGTATTTGGATAGGCTACACATAATATCCTAATTTAATGTCACCTAACCTCATTACCCTACCAGCTTTGCAGTTTGATAAGTGTACACTCTTTCGCCTCACGGACCGCGAATAGAGGTTGGAGTTTCAGGATCTTTTTTAGCCTTTTGGAGAGGAGGAGGAGGGGGGTAGAATTATTGGGAAAGCGCGATTAGGGTGCTAGACTTGAAACCCTTTGTCCTTGAGGACAAAGGGGGGAGTCTAGGTGTTGCTGCTTAGTTGGTTTAGAACGGGGTCAGTGGTGTGACTCTGTAGGCTCAGCCAGAGTCAACCTGGCTCTAAATGGGTACCTGGGGAAATCTGAGGAAGGGAAACAGGAAGAGTGTAGGAAAGCACAGGATGGCTGGCCCACCTCCCCCCCCCAATTGTACTTCCTGGCTGAAGGGCCATGACACTTTATTATGAACCGCATGTGCGACGAAAGAACGAGGTGAATCTGTTTAAGCAGTTCCCTGTAATAAGCCACCAATAATGGTAGGTGCAGTGAGAGGAGGGAGGCAAACAAATTACACAAGGGGAATTTCCAAGAACCGAAATCTTTCGCTGCAGACCATAGAGAGCAAGAGCGGAAGAAGGTGACAAAAAGCCCCCAAAACTTCCTAAAACGAAGTGTCAGTTTAAGGACGAGAACAAAAAAGGACCCTGTTTCGCCGGCTTTGGGACATTTTAAGAATGTTTGGTACTTGTCGGTCATTGGAAACATTCAAGAATTACGCTTAGGTTACATCTAAGAAAACCGGTTCCACAGCTACAAAAACAAGAGATGGATGATTCAATTCAATGGAGTTAGACAGAATGCACATGACTTGTATAATTTGGGCTATATATTTGCACATTAGGGGTGGGGGTTAGGTTAAGTTACGTTAGGTTGGGTTAGGTCAGGTTAAGTTTCCACAATTTTGTTTCTAAAGTATTATTTTGATCATCATACTTTGTTATTTTTCATTAAGATTGACCTAACTTCACTTTTTGGGCGTGTTTCCAATAGCCGACAAGAACCGAATGTTTTTTTACTTCACTTATTGATGGATTTGACAAGACCAGTAGTCATTGAAACTAGTATAAAGTAATTTTTCGTTTTTAAGATTCGATATGCAAGAGAGACGTTGCCACTATACATTCACTCCTCTTTTTCAAATAATAATTATTAAGTTAACCGAATTTTACGGTTTCTGCACTAATATATAAGTGAAATCATTTTAAAGACAGGATGTTGCCGGAAAAAACAAATGTAATATGAAACATAGTGTGTGGGAATCATAATTTCATTTTCTTCCATGAATTTTGTTCTCGTTGGCGAATACATTCATTTTTAAAATCACTCATAACATTTTACTGTTTTCCTCAATTTCAAAAAAGTTCTTCATATATGTTTACTTCTATGCAATTTTCTCCTCTTTTATGAGGTTTTTTTTATTATTTATCCCGAATGTCTACACAATCTTGTTAATTTCAATGTCTTGTAAAAGGGGGAAGGGAAACATTTTACTTCGTAAAGAAAAAAATTGATTAGTTTATAGCAAAGTAAACAAATAAAATTAAACATGATTAGGTCAATATTATTTCAAAACATGCTCGTATGATGAGTCCTTCAGATTACGAAGGAGATGAATAAAACACGATTTTAGTCCAAATTAGGCCAAAATGCCATAGGGCAACAAATTGGCGACCCTGTTTAAAACCGGAATGGGTTTTGGAGGGTCCACGTTCCCATTCGTGGGTACAGTAGTACTTATTTGAATTCCTTTCGTGATGGCTTCAGTAAGATACATCATGCCTACCTTCTCTATGATATCTATGAAGAATGGACAGCTTTAGGCCCTTGCCCCAACAGCTATGTGGGCCATGCCCCGCCCCTGGTGGCAGATATTTTAGAACATTTTGAGTTAAATGGCTGTATCAAAGTTAAGATTTAATGCAATGGGAGGGAGGAACGGGGATACCGAGGTGCCCGGGGAAAAAAGGCAAGGGAGGAGCTAGTTATCCTATGATGAATTTGACCTTTAAGTGCACTAGAACTCAGGATTTGTGACCAAATGACTTCTAATCTAACCGACCATCCAATAGATATAATAACACCTGGGGTTAAAAGGACACATGGAAGATGTCTCATTCTTTACTACATCAACGCTGTTGATAAGAAATTGATAAGATTGATAAGAAATTATTTGTATACGTTTTAAAAAAGAACTTACTCAAAACAGAGCCGGAGTTACTCAAATCTCAGGAGGGTGGGGCAAATGTAGATTCTGCCGCCCCCTGACGCACCATCAACACTGAAAATAATGCAATTTTTGCACAAAGATATTATGAGTAAGCTTGTTTGCCGCCCGGGGAGCTTACCAACTCTAGCCCCCCTCCCTAGATCCGGCCCTGAATCAAAAACAAAATTTAGAAAACTAAACCGAATGAAAGCCAAGAGCAACTAAAACTTACTTGGGTATGCAACGAAAGTAGTATAATATCTTAGTGATTGTAGAGGCATCTATCAGTGAATCCGCCAATTTATCCAGGTGACAAACAACTAATGGTCTACCGTTGATATCCTTAAGTCCTAAAATTCAATAATTCTCCATTAGAGTTATGATAGTTACCATACAAAAGCGTTGTAATACAAATTAGCATAAAATTACTCTAAAAACATTAAAAATTAATAAATATACCATACAAATTTTGTATCGTTATATGTATTTTATCACCTAGATGCTTATTTTGCTGGAGATAAGGATGGAAACTTACTCTGCGGGATTTGCAATGAAAAAACCGCATATAATGTTTTCATCAAAAATAAGTTTCGTTGTTAAGACACTTTAAATATTTTCCTCACAAATAGTTTCCTTAAGAAAATTTGAAACTATTTTATAAAATTACTTATCAAAAGATAAATTTGTAAAGTTAAAATTTGGTCAAAGACAACACAAAAAAACATGAAAACATGTTTTGTAAATAAAATGATGGGGTAAGATATGTCTATATTCAAGGAGGTCAAAAAGGATGGGAATCAGGATTCCATTAGCCCCATAGAAGAACAAAATTATGCAGATTTTCAACTTGTAAAACCGAAAATGAACTCCCCACAAAATCTAAGTTGCAGTCCATAATTTTAGTTCGCAGAAAAGCTTACAAACTACACAAATATTCCTAAAATCAACAAATAATAAAACAGTATCAGTAGTGTAGGAAGGGGGTATAAGGGGACCGCCCCGGGTACCAGACCTGGAAGGGTGACAAAACCTAAAAGAACTTGTGATTGATTAGGGCCCGCCGTGCAAAAAGTGGGGTAATATAGTAGCAATGCTACTTGGCAGTTTTCATGACCTAGAAAAATTTGTTGGCAGATTTTGCCTGATATTAACAATACTTCCGCTACTCCTCGAATTTTTGGGATTTCCCCAAGAATCTGTTGTCTCGAAAACAGATCGGTTCCCCAAAAATCCCTTTTCGCTCGGGGTTACCACCTTTAGTGATTTATCACTAGTCACAATCCACCCCTAGTAACTCACTTCCACTTAACTTGACATAGATTTCCATGCCAAGGCATGGAATGAACATTACTTCGGTTTACTATCTTGGAGACCAGGAACTTGATAAAGAGTTCAGAAACTGAAGTGCTTCCAGACTCTATTCCTAATCTAACTTTAGCATTAAGGTTTTATCGGACATTATGTGTCTCTGTTGCTTCTATCGAGAGGAGTTTTTCTAAGCCCAAGCTTATTAAAAGTTATTTCAGATCTACTATGAGCCAAGCTCGACTATCGAGCTTAGCCATGCTATCTATTGAAAACAGTATAGCAAAAAAAAATTATTTTGATGGGGCTATTTCTAAGTTTGCAGAAAACAAAGTTAGAAAGAAGAGGTCCTGAATGAAAACATGGGTTTTAACTACAGTACATTTTGTTAAATTCGTGCAGATAAAATACATATATATATATATATATATATATATATATATATATATATATATATATATATATATATATATATATATATATATATATATATGTATATATATATATATATATATATATATATATATATATATATATATATATATATATATATATATATATATATATATATATATATATATATATATATATATATATATATATATATATCATTCAACCACCTGGTCTTTGAAGTCAAAGTACAAAAAAAAAAACACGGATAGGTGTATAGTAAAATACGAAAGCTAGAGCTATTCTTGTATTTCCTCTTAAAATATTTATATAAAAGCCCCTGCCCATTTAAGCCTTACTTAATGTAAGCCAAGAATTAAAATGGCGTTGGTTGAAATTGTAATAATAATGTCAATATGTATAAAAACGTTGTATTTTGCTTAAATTTATGTAAGTTATTTACATTAAAATGTTTACAAACCAATGTTATACAGCATGCAATTTGATTTTTTTTTCAGTTCTTAAGTCAAGCACTTGATTTAGGTTGTTTAAATTGCGCATGTCTACCAAAAATAAATATGACTTACAATGTTTAAAATGTTTGTTGGTGGGGGGGGGGGGGTGACTAGTTGAAATTCCGCCCCGGGTGTCACAAGACCTTGCTACGCCACTGCACAGTATTAACTGAAAACCAACCAAAATTAATTTTAAAAACGTTTTTCATATAATAGTTCTTTTGAAATAAAAGTAGATCTATATTGAAACTTGGAACGTGCAGAGATAGTCATATAATAAGTCTAACTTAAAACAAACAAAACAAACGTAATTCATTCTGAAAGAACAAATGAAACATAAAACATATTGAAGCAAAAATGAATAATCGAGTCCAACTTAGAAGACACAGATGCTACTCTTAATGGATAACCGAGAACTGAAACGAGTAAAAATTAAAATGATTAATAAAAACTAAAACAAAAATAAATCACCACAAAAATGATAGAATAACATCCTCGAACCCAATAAATGATAGTGTCATTTGTGTTTTACTGAAAACGATATGCAGTATGAATGGTATATTTTCTATTTTTCATAGTACAATTATAAAAAAGAGAAAAAAACATACTAACGAAGGTTTCAGGGAAGAGACAAAAAAACTCCATAGGATATATACATTTGTGACTTAAGGGCATATTTTTGTGTCCTTTTAGTGAAATTATTCATTCTGGCCTTTGTGTCCTTTTTCTTTCGATTACTCTTCATTCAAAATTATAAATTACTGATACCTAAATAAAAACTTGGAACATTAATTTGTACTTTTTGAAGCAATTTGTTTAGTTTATTGAAGCAAAACTTTGAATTGGTGAATCAACAAAAGATTCGTCTATGGGTTTTCTGTACATTTGAAAGAAATGTATTTAAAAAGAAAAGCACTTTGATGACATTTACTGTATATTGGACAAGCGCAATTAAATTTATTGTTTGAAATTGCTGATAAACAAAAAAGAACTTCATGGAATTTAAAGCAGTATTGAATTTGTTATGGTTATAACAAAAAAAAACTGTCGAAAACATATAGTGTTTTCAGTAAAGAGATAATAATGCTCTAGCCTTTAGAAAGTTGTGGCAACTTTTATTTGCGGTAATTTCTGGTTGTCTTAAAACGGCCTTAGTTGTTCCTTTTAATTTTTGTTCGTTTTAGGTTTAATTTCATTATTCAAAGTGTTTTTTCTGTTGGTTTTAAGTTTGAATTGATGTGTGAATTTAATTCTGCTCCAACTGGATTTGTATGTCGCTCTTTACTATCTTTAAAACTACAGTGGAGAAAGTCAAATCATGGTTGCAGCGGTAGCTACAACCTAGTAAAGAGCGAACCACAGCCCATAGCAACCAAAAGTTAAAAAACGCGTTTAGAAAAAAAAACTGCCTAGTGACTAAAAAATTACCATCTGACACTGACTCAGGAACGGTAACTGCCCTTTCGGTTCGTCTTAAAAGTAAAAGTTTATTAAGAAAAGAAATTAATGGTGATTTCGAAAAAACCTCAAACCCCTCAAAAATGGCGTCAGATCAAAATGAAAAGTTTACCATTAGAATCAGCAAGGTCGAAAACCTTTCACAGGGAAATTACAGTCCCCTTCCTTGAACAACAAGGAAAATCACTTTTTTGCATCGGTAGCACTCATCTGTCTCCCTTTTTTTTTTCTTTCTTTTTTTCAACAGGCCTAGCGGGCTACCAGAACATCAAAGAGAGATGCTTAATGGCTCATTCAAAAGCTATTTCTCATATCTACGTCATTTTTATAAATCTGCAAGTGCCATATGAGTAGTAATCAAGGTTATACTTTGAGGACTTTATGCTCCATCCTGTGTATTGCGGCCTTTACATTCCATGGCACCTTTCCGGTGCATGTACCTATGGATCTGGTTTGGTGGGTATAATCTATTCCATTCTAGTGCATGTACCTATGGATCTGGGTTTTGGAACTAGGAGCGAGATTGTGTGATGCAATCTGACAGGTTTCGTTTCATGGGCTTATTAATAGAACGACTAATGTTTTTGAAAAGGGTAATTACTTCTAAGTTCAATAACCAAATTGAACTTCCGATGGTTAAGAAAGTGTAACGGGTAATTAAAGTAGGAGGAATGGGATGCTATAACTAGAATGGTTTTAAGTTGAAAATTGTGACGTAAAAATAACTGTATTCGCGAATTTTTTGCGAAAAGGTATTTGTGTAAAGGTATTGCGTTGGTTAAGAAAGCGTAACGGGTAATTAAAGTATGAGGAATGGGATGCTATAATTAGAGTGGTTTTAAGTTGAAAATTATGACGTAAAAATAACTCTATTTGCGAATTTTTTGCGAAAAGGTATTTGCGTAAAGGTATTGCGTTAGTTAAGAATGCCTCAAGGGTAATTAAAGAACGAGGAATGGGATGCTTCCATCAACAATACAAAGAATATGCTCAGATACTTAATAGATTTGACGCCTACAAGAGACATTGGTAAAAGGTATTCAATAGCTTAATTGAAAAGTAACGATAGAATGACATTGTGACTTGAACTCGCTTTACCTCTCCGATGTGGTCTGTATAATACACAAGTAACGTTTGAAAAGTATTGTCAATTTAAAAAGAAATGGCTGAAAAGTGTTTTGAGGGGGATGGGTTGCATGGAGGGTTGAGTTGCACGAGGGTTCAGTTAAAGGGGGTACAGTTACACGAGGGTTTAGTTAAATTGGGTTGAGTTGCACGAGGGTTCAGTTAAAGGGGGTATATTTACACAGGGGTTTAGTTAAATTGGGTGGTGTTGCACGAGGGTTCAGTAGCACGAGGGTTCAGTAACATGGGGATTCAGTTGTACAGGGTTTCGGTTATACAGGGATTCAGTTACATGGAGGGTTCAGTTGCACGAGGGGGGATTTGCGAATTGGAGGAGATGGGCTGATAGTTTACTGTATAGTACACAAGTGATGTTTTGGAGATTATTGTCAATTTAAAATAGTTTAGAAAAAAAAAATTTAACAAGAAATGTCTGAAAAGTGTTTTGAGGGAGATGGGATTGCATGGAGGGTTGAGTTGCACGAGGGTTCAGTTAAAGGTGGTACAGTTACACGGGGGTTTAGTTAAATTGGGTTGAGTTGCACGGGGGTTCAGTAGCATGAGAGTTCAGTAGCAAGGGGGTTCAGTTGTACAGGGTTTCGGTTATACAGGGGTTCAGTTACATGGAGGGTTCAATTGCACGAGGGTTCAGTTAAAGGGGGTATAGTAACACGGGGGTTTAGTTAAATTGGGTCGAGTTGCACGAGGGTTCAGTAGCACGAGGGTTCAGTAGCACGGGGGTTCAGTTGTACAGGGTTTCGGTTATACAGGGGTTCAGTTACATGTTCAATTTTTTTTAAGTGTAATTAATAACATAAAAAATGATTAAATTTAGATTTGACTAAGCTCTATTTTGACTACTTTATATGAAGTGAGGGGGGGTGGGGGCATGTATTAAGTTAAAATAACGCTCTTAAGTGCGACATTAAGTTTTGAGGGGGGTGTAAAATTGGTACTTATTTAATATCCCGGTAAACATTTGACTTGAAATGCTTACCAAAGAGTATTTATATTCTTGTCACTTTTCGTTCCCCCAATTTTTCAAAGTGGGTGTTTACAACTAAGGAGGAAACTGCCCCGACCAAAGAGTATTTATATTCTTGTAACTTTTCGTTCCCCCCAATTTTTCAAAGCGGGTGTTTGAAACTAAGGAGAAACTGGCACGACCAAAGAGTATTTATATTCTTGTCACTTTTTATTCCCCCAATTTTTCAAAGTGGGAGTTTACAACTAAGGGGAATGGCAGAAGGATGTATTGGCGAAGTTATAGTGGAGAGCGAGTTGCTAGCGAAAAACCCGTGTGGATGAGTTGAAATAAAAAATTTAATGAGAAATTACTAAAAAGTGTGTTGGTGGATATGGGTTGATTGGCAGAAGGATGTATTAGCGAAGCTATAGTGGAGTGCGAGTTGCTAGCGAAAAACCCATGTGGATGATTTGAATAAATTTTTTTTTTTTACAAGCAATGTCTGACAATTGCTTAATTTACAGAAGGATGTATTAGCTAAGTTATAGTGTAGGGTGAGTTGCTAGCGACAAACCCATGTGTATGAGTTCGAATAAAAAATTTTTTTAACAAGAAAAGTCTGAAAAGTGTTTTGGGTGAGATGGGTTGATTGCCAGAAGGATGTATTAGCGTAGTTATAGTGGAGGGCGAGTTGCTAGCGAAAACCTCGTGTGGATGAGTTGAAATAAAAATATTTAACAAGAAATCGCCGAAAAGTGCTTTGGGGAGATGGGTTGATTGGCAGAAGGGTGTATTAGCGAAGTTAAAGCTGAGGGCGAGTTGCTAACGAATAATCTCAGCTAATAAGGGTTTTTGACCGTAAACTCTAGGTTTTCGTAAGAAAATTATGGAAAATACAATTCGTTGGTTCATAGGTGAAACTTAAGTCCAGGTATGGATCGAAAAATAAAATATTTCTGTAGAATCTGAGCTAATAAGGGTTTTTGACCATAAACTCTAGTTTCCTGTAAGAAAATTATGGAAAATACAATTCTCTCGTTCAAATGTGAAACTTAGGTCCAGTCTCTTGTTCAAATGTGGAAAAACCCGTGTGAATGAGTTGAAATAGAAATTTTTCAACAAGAAATGACTGAAAAGTGTTTTGGGGGAGATGGGTTGATTGGCAGAAGGATGTATTAGCGTAGTTACAGTGGAGGCCGAGTTGCTAGCAAAAAACCAGTGTGGATAAGTTTAAATAAAAAATTTGAACAAGAAATGACTGAAAAATGTTTTGGGGAAGAGGGGTTGATTGACAGAAGGATGTATTAGCGAAGTTATAGTGGAGGGCAAGTTGCTAGCGAAAAATCTAAGCTAATAAGGGTTTTTGACCGTAAACTCTAGTTTTTTGTAAGAAAATTATGGAAAATACAATTCGTTGATTCATAGGTGAAACTTAAGTCCAGGTTTGGATCGAAAAATAAACTATTTCTGTAGAATCTGAGCTAATAAGGGTTTTTGACCATAAACTCTAGTTTCCTGTAAGAAAATTATGGAAAATACAATTGTGTATTTCAAATGTGAAACTTAGGTACATTCTCTGGTTCAAATGTGAAACTTAAGTCCAGTTTTGGATATCCATAATTAATGAGGACTGATGGCTATAATTCCATATCTTTTTTCCATAAAAACAAACTATTTTTTTTAAACTTCGAAATTATTGAACTTTATTTTTTTTTTACGTATCTTAAAATGACAAAACATACTTATGGCTTTAACAATTGTACTCTGTGATTGGTCAAAGACACAATGTGGCTTTTCCCACTGGTATTCTATGTCCGGATATCGACACTACCTAGTCTATTGCATGTATTAAATCAGTATTTTTTACGCAGTAGTACGATAGACACATAAGTCATATCTTTTAAAAAAGTGAAGATGGAGCATTTTAATAAAGTGTGTTCACATGTCAATGTTATTGTAGCATTGAATGCTGACAAGGAGACGTATTTAAACTATGAAACAAGTAAAAATGGTAGCACTATTGGAAATGTATGTGTGCATTGTCATGACAGTAAGGAATTTAATTTCTTTGGAGTACCAAAAAATTCAACTCTTCTTATGGTGGATATGCAAGAGTGAGATATCCAGAGATGATAGCACTCAAAGAAAATGCCAACATAAAATTAATAGTTGATGAAGAGGGACTTCTTCTTGCCAGTGCTTGTGGTAACATGCTACCTTTTTTTGCACCCCATCGTCAACTTTCGGGTATTAGCATTCAACGGAAGATCAAAAGAAGACATGCATACTCTTCTAGTAATATCATAAACCATATCTTGTCGACGTGCCGAAACTGTTACCTTTGTAAAAATAATGTTGTAATAGACAGTGAAATTGCCGGAAAAATAAACAGGGTATTGGCAGAAAATATCACTAAGGAATATAAAGATGAATCGATGAAAAACAAAGTGCCAGCAAACGTCACTGCCATTAATAAAACAATTAATGAACCAAATAATAGCAAAGATGAAGTGCATATTGAACATGTGGATGACCCCCCATTAGAAATGTGTTCACATGCTAGTGTTATTGTAGCATTGAATGCTGACAAGGAGAAGTATTTTAACTATGAAACAAGTACAAGTGGTAGCACTATCGGAAACCTATGCGTGCGTCCTCATGATAACATGGAATTAAATTTCTCTGTAGTACTAAAAAAATTCAATTATACAAATGGTGGATATGCAAATGTGTCATTTTCAAAGATTTTAATACTCAAAGAGAATGCCAAAATAAAAATAACAGTTGATGACGAGGGGTCTCTTCTTGCTAGTGCTATAGGTAACATGCTACCTATTGATTGAACCTTTCGTCGGATTTTAGGTATCAGCATTCAAATGAAAGCAAAGAGGAAAAGAAAAGCCTACTCTGCTACTAATATCGTAAGCCATATTTTGTCTACATGCCGAAACTGTTACTTGTGTAAAAATTATATGATAATAGACAGTAAAATTGCCAGATAAATAAAAAGGGTATTATCAGAAAATATCACTATGGAATATAAAGATGAAACAATTAAAAACAAAGCACCAGCAAACGTTACTGGCATTCATCAAACAGTCAATGAAGCAAATAATACGAAAGACGAAAATCATATTGAGCCTGTCGATGACACACCAGTAAAAATTGTGTATGACTCGAAATGGAATAATGATTATTCTACTGATTACGAACTAAGAGAAGACAATAACTACAATATCAAGAGAGAACATGGTGAACTATTTTATGGAACAGATTCAAAATGTCCAAAGCTAATCATTGATATTAATAATGTATAATAATATATTTTTGTATTAATATTCTACATAACATTATTTCATTAAAAATATTTCATTGTTATGTGTTCATTATTTTTTAGAGTAAGCTAGCATATCAAGCGTTTAGAATGTCTATTAAAACATCGACGATGTAAGAAAAGGAATTTGCGTACATCTATTGTCGGACACATGGGATAACATTGTCAAAATCTAGGTATCAGAATGAAAAATTGTAGGTAAGTAAGTAAGCAAGTAAGTAAGTAAGGAAGTAAGTAAGTAAGTAAGTAACAAACCCTTTCTTGAAGTCACTACTTGGATACACAATACAGAAATTTACATGCACAGAGACAACCCAAACACACACACACACACACACACACACACACACACACACACACACTCACACACACACACACACACACACACACACACACACAAACACACACACACACACACACACACACACACACACACACACACACACACACACACACACACACACACACACACACACACACACACACACACACACACACACACACACACACACACACACACACACACACACACACACACACACACACACACACACACACACACACACACACACACACACACACACACACACACACACACACACACACACACACACACACACACACACACACACACACACACACACACACACACACACACACACACACACACACACACACACACACACACACACACACACACACACACACACACACACACAAACACACACACACACACAGAGGACACACGCATAGAGACGACACACGCACAGAAACGACACACACACACACACAGAGACGACAAACACACAGAAAGAATAAACACGCACAGAGACGACCCGCACACAGAGACACACACAAACACAAAAACCGAGCCGACAAACACATAGCAACGACACATGCATAGAGAAGACACACACACAGAGATACCACATCAAACCAGATACGAACCACATCAACAGAGATACGACACACACACAGATATGACACACACAGAGAGAGAGACAAGATACAAACACACACACAGAAAAGACAAACACACATAGAGACGACACACACACAAAGAGATCACACACACACACACAAACAGATACAAAACACACAAAGAGACGATACACGCACAGAGAGTACACACACAAAAAGACAACAATCACAAAGACCGACACGCACACAGAGACAACAGACACAAAGACAACAAGCACAGAGAATGACACGCACACAGAGACAACACACACAGACGACACACACATAGCGAAGACAAACGCACAGAGACGGCACACACACAGAGAAGACACACGCACAGAGAATACACACACATACACACACACAGAGAAGACACACACACAGAAACGACACACACAGACACAGTCGAGACACACACACACACGTAGAAACCACAAACACACAGAGATACGACACACAAATACAAATAGACGACACACACACACACAGAAATGACACACACATAGAGACGATACACGCACAGAGAGGACACACACACACAAAGAAAACAGGCACAGACACCACGCACAAAGAGACAACACACACACAAAAACGACACACACACATAGCGACGACACACGCACAGAGACGACACACACACAGAGACGACAACACACAGAGAGAAGACACATGCACAGAGACGACACACACACACAGAGACGACACACACAAAGAGATGACACACATATACAGACAGACGAAACAAACAAAGAGACGACACACGCACAGAGGAGACGACTTAGAGACGACACACTCACAGAGAAGACAAACACACAGAGACGAGACACAGAGAGAGAGACGACACACACACACACACAGAGACGACAAACACACAGAGACAACACACACAAAGAGATCACACATACACACACACAGATACGAAACACACAAAGAGACGACACACGCACAGAGACGACAAACATACAGAGAAGACACACACATAGAGACGAGACACGACACACAAACAGAGTCATAGTGAGAGAGATATCCAAAAAGTTGGGTTGATCTAGGTTCACTTAGAGTGGCGCGCCACTCTAAGTTTTTTGTAAGAAAATTATGGAAAATACAATTCGTTGGTTCATAGGTGAAACTTAAGTCCAGGTATGGATCGAAAAATAAACTATTTCTGTAGAATCTGAGCTAATAAGGGTTTTTGACCATAAACTCTAGTTTCCTGTAAGAAAATTATGGAAAATACAATTCTCTCGTTCAAATGTGAAACTTAGGTCCACTCTCTGGTTCAAATGTGGAAAAACCCGTGTGAATGAGTTGAAATAGAAATTTTTTAACAAGAAATGACTGAAAAGTGTTTTTGGGGGAGATAGGTTGATTGGCAGAAGGATGTATTAGCGTAGTTATAGTGGAGGCCGAGTTGCTAGCGAAAAACCCGTGTGGATGAGTTGAAATAAAAATTTTTAACAAGAAATGGCTGAAAAGTGTTTTGGGGGAGAGGGGTTGATTGGCAGAAGGATGTATTAGCGAAGTTAAAGTGGAGGGCAAGTTGCTAGCGTAAAATCTAAGCTAATAAGGGTTTTTGACCGTAAACTCTAGTTTTTTGTAAGAAAATTATGGAAAATACAATTCGTTGGTTCATAGGTGAAACTTAAGTCCAGGTATAGATCGAAAAATAAACTATTTCTGTAGAATCTGAGCTAATAAGGGTTTTTGACCATAAACTCTAGTTTCCTGTAAGAAAATTATGGAAAATACAATTCTCTCGTTCAAATGTGAAACTTAGGTCCATTCGAGTTTACGGTCAAAAACCCTTATTAGCTTAGATTTTTCGCTAGCAACTCGCCCTTCACTTTAACTTCACTAATACATCCTTCTGCCAATCAACCCATCTCCCCAAAGCACTTTTCAGCAATTTCTTGTTCACAATTTTTATTTCAAATCATCCACACGGGGTTTTCGCTAGCAACTTGCCCTCCACTATAACTACGATAATACATCCTTCTGGCACTAAAAAAATACGCCACATAAAAATTTTCAGATATTTCTTGTTAAAAAAAAATTTATTTCAACTCATCAACACGGTTTTTTCGCTAGCAACTCGCCCTCCACTATAACTTCGCTAATACATCCTTCTGCCAATCAAACACTATTCAGTCATTTATTGTTAAAAAAAAAAAATATTTCAACTCATCCACATGGGTTTTTCGCTAGCAACTCGCCCTCCACTATAACTTCGCTAATATATCCTTCTGCCAATCAACCCATATCCCCCAAAACACTTTTCAGTCATTTCTCATTAAAATTTTTATTTCAACTCATCCACATGGGTTTTTCGCTAGCAACTCGACGAGAGTTGCTAGCGAAAAGTCGAAAGCGAGGTAGCGAAAGCGAGAGTCGGGCCAGTTTCCCCTTAGTTGTAAACACCCGCTTTGAAAAATTGGGGGAACGAAAAGTGACAAGAATATACTTACTCTTTGGTCGGGGCAGTTTCCCCCTTAGTTGTAAACACCCACTTTGAAAAATTGGGGGAACGAGAAGTGACAAGAATATAAATACTCTTTGGTAAGCATTTCAAGTCAAATGTTTACCGGGGTATTAAATAAGTAGCATTTTTACACCTCCCTCAAAACTTAATTTACCCCTTCCTAGCTTTATTTTAAATGAATACTTGCCCCCACCCCCCCTCACTTCATATAAAGTAGTAAAAATAGAGCTTAGCCAAATCTAAATTTCATCATTTTTAATGTTATTAATTACACTGAAAAAAAATTGAACATGTAACTGAACCCCTGTATAACCGAAACCCTGTACAACTGAACCCCCGTGCTACTGAACCCTCGTGCTACTGAACCCTCGTACAACTCGACCCAATTTAACTAAACCCCCGTGTAACTATACCCCCTTTAACTGAACCCTCGTGCAACTGAACCCTCCATGTAACTGAACCCCTGTATAACCGAAACCCTGTACAACTGAACCCCCGTGCTACTGAACTCTCATGCTACTGAACCCCCGTGCACCTCAACCCAATTTAACTAAACCCCCGTGCAACTGTACCCCCTTTAACTGAACCCTCGTGCAACTCAACCCTCCATGCAATCCCATCTCCCTCAAAACACTTTTCAGCCATTTCTTGTTAATTTTTTTTTATATCTAAACTATTTTAAATTGATAATACTCTCCAAAACATCACTTGTGTATTATACAGTATACTATCATCCCATCTCCTCCAATTCGCAAATCCCCCCTCGTGCAACTGAACCCTCCATGTAACTGAACCCCTGTATAACCAAAAACCTGTACAACTGAATCCCCATGTTACTGAACCCTCGTGCTACTGAACCCTCGTGCAACTCCACCCAATTTAACTAAACGCCTGTGTAACTATACCCCCTTTAACTGAACCCTCGTGCAACTCAACCCAATTTAAGTAAACCCCCCTGTAACTGTACCCCCTTTAACTGAACCCTCGTGCACCTTAACCCTCCATGCAACGAATCCCCCTCAAAAAACTTTTCAGCCATTTCTTTTTAAATTGACAATACTTTTCAAACGTTACTTGTGTATTATACAGACCACACCGGAGAGGTAAAGCGAGGTCAAGTCACAATGTCATTCTATCGTTACTTTTCAATTAAGCTATTGAATACCTTTTACTAATGTCTCTTGTAGGCGTAAAATCTATTAAGTATCTGAGTATATTCTTTGTATTGTTGATGCATGCATCCCATTCCTCATTCTTTAATTACCCGTGAGGCATTCTTAACCAACGTAATACCTTTTCGCAAATACCTTTTCGCAAAAAATTCGCAAATAGAGTTATTTTTACGTCACAATTTTCAACTTAAAACCATTCTAATTATAGCATCCCATTCCTCATACTTTAATTACCCGTTACGCTTTCTTAACCAACGCAATACCTTTAAACAAATACCTTTTCGCAAAAAATTCGCAAATATAGTTATTTTTACGTCACAATTTTCAACTTAAAACCATTCTAATTATAGCATCCCATTCCTCATACTTTAATTACCCGTTACGCTTTCTTAACCATCGGAAGTTTAATTTGGTTATTGAACTTAGAAGTAATTACCCTTTTCAAAAACGTTAGTCGTTCTATTAATGAACTCGTGAAACGAAACCAGTCAGATTGCATCACACAATCTCGCTCCTAGTTCCAAAACCCAGATCCATAGGTACATGCACTGGAATGGAATAGATTATACCCACCAAACCAGATCCATAGGTACATGCACTGGAAAGGTGCCATGGAATGTAAAGGCCGCAATACACAGGATGGAGCATAAAGTCCTCAAAGTATAACCTTGATTACTACTCTTATGGCACTCAACTGGCATTTTTGCGGCATTTCTAATTTCTAAAGATCGTAGACAGACCTTTTATAGCTCGTATAAAAGATATTGCTCATATCTACGTTCTTCATAGAAATTCCATCATTAGCAAGTTCCAAATGGCACTAAAAACGACACTTTCGGTGCCATGTTTCAAGTGGAAAAACTAAAGCTATTGGGCTAGTAGAACTTATAAGAGCGATGTTTAATGGCTCATTTGAAAGCTATTGGTCATATATACGTGCTTCTTTTTTTTATATCAATTTTACCATTCGTAAGTGTGATATAGCACTGAAAACTAAACTTTTGGTGCCACTTCTTAAGTGGAAAAGCTTTGAAGTATAAAACAAGTACTATTGTATTAGTTATGTTCCAGAATCCTTAACCGGAGATTTACAAGAACCCCTCCCGTACACTCCCCTCCCAGCCCCCTTAGTAAGTTTCATAAATCGTCTGCTCATCAGTAAACTACTGAAACATTAGCAGGCTACTACACCATCGCAGATAAATGTTTAATGGCTCAATTTAAAGCTATTGCTTACATTTACTAGATTTTTAAAAATTCTACCATCTATTAGATTTCTCAGATTTCAATGTTAACTAGTTTCTAGGGAGAATTTGCAATGAACTGGGGAGAATATGTCATGGTTGAAGCATTAGCTGCAACCTAGTAAAGAGCGAACCAAAGCCCATAGTAACTAAAAGTTAAAAATGTTAAAACGGTCTTTTTTTTTTTCTTCTTCTTTTTTCCAGGCCTAGTGGGTTACTAGAACATCATAGAGAGATGCTGAATAGTATAATAATAATCTTTATTCGTTCCCTTTATCACACTGCAATAACATGGGTAGCGTCAATTTAAGCACAAAAAAAAGAAAAGCACAAAAAGACTCAACACCAAGAAAAACACAAATGATGAACAATCACGTCTACTTCAGGGCACTATTGTTGTAACATCTGACGTAGTAGGGCACGAAGGAGTCTAAAAATCTTGTCGTCGAGTCTGTAGGCGGGTATTCCAACAGTTTTTTTCCCTCTTTCAGAGTTGCCAACCTTGTTTTGTGTGCGTGGGTCTCTGAAGTAAACGCAGGCAAGATATAACGGCGTGCTGAGGACTTCAGGATGTCAGCTCCAAACTTCATGAGCACTTCATGCCTCCTTTCATCCAGGGTTAGGAGCTTGAGTGGGCCCAAACTTTGTTCATAGTTTTTATAATTTGGCCCAAGAATTATTTTGCAGGCTCTCTTCTGAATTGTTTCCAGTTCGTTTATGTGCTTCTCTGTAAGCGTTGGGTGTCAGACAGGACAGACATACATAATTACGGGCATTCCATAAGTTTTATAACACGAAAGAAGGAGTTGCTCTGTCATTCCAGGCCTTCTTAGATTTGCAAAGGATTTTAGAAAACCAGCTGCTTTTGCTGTGATATGGTTGATGTGATCTCCACACGAGAGATCGCCACTTGATGTGATTAATTTAAGAAACTTTTTCCACAAAATAAGTTTTTCAAAGAAAAGTAAAGAACTCCATTAAACCAAAAATAAGAAAAAATAAACTCAAGTAATCTACCAAGCCTGAAACTACCACAAATCAGCATTGATAAATAAATGAAACCCAAAACGAACAGAAATTACAATAAATAACCAAGTCAAACTCAAAACTAGCAGAAATTAACATAAGTTGGGCGCAAAACCCCCGTGCCTTCCCAAGGCCAGGAAAAAATTTGCACTTTACTGAAAAAATATAATTGTTTTTACGTTTATAACTTTAATAAATCAAATAATATTAACATTTTGATTACTAAATATCAGTATATGTATATTAAACTGACAATGCACATTCATTTGTATTGCACATTCATTTGATGCACATTCATTTGATGATAGTGCACATTCATTTTATGGGCGTGAGAGGGGGGGGGGGTAGTTGCCCTCCAATCACTTTCGAATATTAAAAACGGCACTATCTCTTTGAATTTCCAATCGAATGAGCCTGTTTTGAAGTTTCTATGACACGCCTTATTTAAAAACTTTATACTTCCCCAGGGCGTAACTTAAAACCCTTGCCTCGAGGGTTGTGGGGGAGTGTCCTCCTCAAAACATATTTTCTATCTGGAAATCAACTACGCTGAACAAAATGGCTATCTCAAAAATTTGATTGGATGTTTGGGGGGATGATGGGCGTGGGGGGGCTATTTGCCCTTCAATCAATTTACACTATTAAAAAGGGCACTAGCCAATCCAATTTCCAATCGAAGGAGCCTCTTTTGAAGTTTCTACGACAACACCTTCTATGCCCCCAAGGGCATAACTAATAACCCTTGCCGTGAGGTTTGTGGGGGAGTGTCCTCCTCAAAAAAATATTTTCTATCTGGAAATTAACTACGCTGAACAAAATTGCTATCTCAAAATTGTTATTGGATGTGTTTGGGGGAATGAGGGGCGTGGGGGGGGGCTAGTTGCCGTCCAATCAATTCGACTAATAAAAAGGGCACTAGCCCTTTGAAGTTCCAATCGAATGAGCTTTTTTTGAAGTTTCTACGACAACGCCTTCTATTCAAACCTTATATGCCCCCAGGACATAACTTGAAACAGTTGCCCCGAAGGCTGTGGGGGAGTATTCTCCTCAAAAAAAATATTTACTATCTGGAAATCAACTACACTGAACAAACTAGTTATCCCAAAATTTTGATTGGATGTGTTTTAGGGAATGATGAGCATGGAGGGGGGGCTAGTTGCCCTCCAATCACTTTCGACTATTAAAAACGGCACTAGCCCTTTGAATTTCCAATCGAATGAGCCTTTTTTGAAGTTTCTACGACAACGCCTGCTATAAAAACCTTATATGGCCCCACGGGATAACTTAAAACCCTTGACCTGAGGGTTGTGGGGGAGTGCCCTCCTCAAAAACATATTTTCTATCTGGAAATCAACTACACTGAACAAAATGGCAATCTCAAAATTTTGATTGGGTTTGTTTGGGGGAATGATGGGCTTGGGGGGGGGTCTAGTTGCCCTCCAATCACTTTCGACTATTAAAAACGGCACTAGCCCTTTTAATTTCCAATCGAATGAGCCTTTTTTGAAGTTTCTACGACAACGCCTTCTATAAAAACTTTATATGCCCCCACGGCATAACTTAAAACCCTTGCCCAGAGGGTTTTGGGGGAGTTTCCTCCTCAAAAACATATTTTCTATCATGAAATCAACTACGCTGAACAAAATGGCTTTCTCAAAATTTTGATTGGATGTGTTTGAGTGAATGATGGGCGTGGGGGCTAGTTGCCCTCCAATCCCTTACGAATATTAAAAAGGGCACAAGCCCTTCGAATTTCTAATCAAATGAGCCTTTTTTGAAGTTTCTACGAAAACGCTTTCTATAAAAACTTTATTTGCCGCCAGGGTATAACTTAAAACCCTTGCCCTGAGGGTCGTGGGGGAGTGTCCTCCTCAAAAACATATTTTCTATCTGGAAATCAACTACGCTGAACAAAATGGTTATATAAAAATTTTGATTGGATGTATTTGGGGGAATGGTGGGCGGGGGGGGGGCTAGTTGCCCTCCAATCACTTTCGACTATGAAATAGGGCACTAGCTCTTTGAATTTCTAATCGAATGAGCCTCTTTTAAAGTTTCTACGACAACGCCTTCTATAAAAAAACCTTATATGCCCTCAGGGCATAACTTAAAACCCTTGCCCTGATGGTTGTGGGGGAGTGTCCTCCTCAAAAACATATTTTCTATCTGGAAAACAACTAAGTTGAACAAAATGGCTATCTCAAAATTTTGATTGGATGTGTTTGGGGGACTGATGGGCGTAGGGGGGGCTAGTTGCCCTTCAATCACTTTCGACTATTAAAAAGGGCAAATGCTCTTTGAATGTCCAATCAAATGAGCCTGTTTTTAAGTTTCTACGACAACGCAATCGATAAAAACCTTATAGGCCCCCAGGGCATAACTTAACACCCTTGCCCTGAGGGTTGTGGGGGAGTGTCACCCTCAAAACATATTTTTTATCTGGAAATCAACTACGCTGAACAAAATGGCTATCTCAAAAATTTGATTGGATGTGTTTGGGGGGATGATGGGCGTGGGGGGGGGGGCTATTTGCCCTTCAATCAATTTACACTATTAAAAAGGGCACTAGCCAATCCAATTTCCAATCGAATGAGCCTCTTTTGAAGTTTCTACGACAACACCTTCTATAAATCCGTATATGCCCCCAAGGGCATAACTAATAACCCTTGCCCTGAGGTTTGTGGGAGTGTCCTCCTCAAAAACATATTTTCTATCTGGAAAGTAACTACGCTGAACAAAATAGCCATCTCAAAATTGTTATTGGATGTGTTTGGGGGAATGATGGGCGTGGGGGGGGGGCTAGTTGCCCTCCAATCAATTCGACTAATAAAAAGGGCACTTGCCCTTTGAAGTTCCAATCAAATGAGCCTTTTTTAAAGTTTCTACGACAACACTTTCTGTAGAAAACCTTACATGCCCCAAGGGCATAACTTACAACCATTGCCCTGAGGGTTGTGGGGGAATGCCCTCCTCAAAACCATAATTTCTATCTGGAAATCCACTACACTGAACAAAATGGCTATCTCAAAATTTTGATTGGAAATTTAGGGGGAAATGTGGGGCGTGGGGGGGGGGCTAGTTTCCCTCCAATCACTTTCGACTATTAAAAACGGCACTAACCCTTTGAATTTCCAATCGAATGAGCCTTTTTGGTAGTTTCTACGACAACGCCTGCTATAAAAACCTTATATGCCCCCACGGCATAACTTAAAACCCTTGCCCTGAGGGTTGTGGGGGAGTGTCCTTCTCAAAAACATATTTTCTATCATGAAATCAACTACGCTGAACAAAATGGCTCTCTCAAAATTTTGATTGGATGTGTTTAGGAGAATGATGGGCGTGGGGGGGCTGGTTGCCCTCCAATCACTTTCGACTATTAAAAACGGCACTAGCCCTTTGAATTTCCAATCGAATGAGCCTGTTTTGAAGTTTCTATGATAACGCCTTCTATAAAAACCTTATATGTCCCCACGGAATAACTTACAACCCTTGCCCTGAGGGTCGTGAGGGAGTGCCCTCCTCAAAAACACATTTTCTATCAGGAAATCAACTACGCTGAACAAAATGGCTATATCAAAATTTTGATTGGATGTATTTGGGGGACTGATGGGCGGGGGGGGGTGGGCTAGTTGCCCTCCAATCACTTTCGACTATGAAATAGGGCACTAGCCCTTTGAATTTCTAATCGAATGAGCCTCTTTTAAAGTTTCTACGACAACGCCTTCTATAAAAAAAAACCTTATATGCCCCCAGGGCATAACTTAAAACCCTTGCCCTGAGGGTTGTGGGGGAGTGTCCTCCTCAAAAACATATTTTCTATCAGGAAATCAACTACGCTGAACAAAATGGTTATCTCAAAATTTTGATTGGATGTGTTAGGGGGACTGATGGGCGTCGGTGGGGGGGGCTAGTTGCCCTTCAATCACTTTCGACTATTAAAAAGGGCAAATGCTCTTTGAATGTCCAATCGAATGAGCCTGTTTTGAAGTCTCTACGACAACGCCTTCTATAAAAACCTTATATGGCCCCAGGGCATAACTTAAAACCCTTGCCTTGAGTGTTGTGGGGGAGTGTCCTCCTTAAAACATATTTTTTATCTGGAAATCAAATACGCTGAACAAAATGGCTATCTCAAAATTTTTATTGGATGTGTTTGGGGGGATGATGGGCGTGCGGGGGGGGGGGGCTATTTGCCCTTCAATCAATTTACACTATTAAAAAGGGCACTAGCCAATCCAATTTCCAATCGAATGAGCCTCTTTTGAAGTTTCTACGACAACACCTTCTATAAATCCGTATATGCCCCCAAGGGCATAACTAATAACCCTTGCCCTGAGGTTTGTGGGAGAGTGTCCTCCTCAAAAACATATTTTCTATCTGGAAAGTAACTACGCTGAACAAAATGGCCATCTCAAAATTGTTATTGGATGTGTTTGGGGGAATGATGGGCGTGGGGGGGCTAGTTGCCCTCCAATCAATTCGACTACTAAAAAGGGCATTTGCCCTTTGAAGTTCCAATCGAATGAGCCTTTTTTGAAGTTTCTACGACAAGACCTGCTATAAAAACCTTACATGCCCCCACGGCATAACTTAAAACCATTGCCCTGAGGGATGTGGGGGAATGCCCTCCTGAAAACCATAATTTCTGTCTGTAAATCCACTATACTGAACAAAATAGCTATCTCAAAATTTTTAGTGGATGTGTTTGGGGAAATGATGGGCGTGGGGGGGGGGGGCTATTTGCCGTCCAATCACTTTCGTATAACAAAAAGGGCACTTGCCCTTTGAAGTTCCAATCGAATGAGCCTTTTTTGAAGTTTCTACGACAACGCCTGCTATAAAAACCTTATATGCCCCCACGGCATAACTTAAAACCCTTGCCCTGAGGGTTGTGGGGGAGTGTCCTCCTCAAAAACATATTTTGTATCTTGAAATCAACTACACTGAACAAAATGGCTATCTCAAAATTTTGATTGGATGTGTTTGGGGGAATGATGGGCGTGGGGGGGCTAGTTGCCCTCCAATCACTTTCAGCTATTAACAGGGCACTAGCCCTTTGAATTTCTAATCTAATGAACCTCTTTTGAAGTTTCTACGACAACAATTTCTATAAAAAACCTTATATGACACCATGCCGTAATTTAAAACTATTGGCTCGATTGCTGTGGGGGAGTGCACTTCTAAAAATCATATATTCACGCTGCAAAACAAGTATGCTTAACGCTATGTCAATCTCGCTAGTGCTCTGGTGGGTATTTCGAGAAATGCTGGGCGGGGGGGGGGGGGGCTAGTTGCACTACCCAAATGGGCAACTCTTAATAAGGGTATTAGCCCTTTTAATTTCCAATCGAATGAGCCTGTTTTGAAGTTTCTACGGGCATAACTTAAAATCCTTGCCCTGAGGTTTTTGTGGAAGTGTCCTCCTCAAAAACATATTTTCTATCTGAAAATCAACTAAGCTGAAAAAAATAGCTATGTAAAAATTATGAGTGGATGTATTAGGGGGAAGAGTTGGCGTGGGGGGGGGGGGATAGTTGCCCTCCAAACACTTTCGGCTATTCAAAATGGCACTAGCCCTTTATTTTCCAATCGAATGAGCCTGTTTTGAAGTTTCTACGGGCATAACATAAAACCCTTGCCCTGAGGGTTTTTGGGGAGTGTCCTCCTCAAATACATATTTTCTATTTGGAAATCAACTACGCTGAACAAAATGGCTATCTAAAAATTTTGATTGGATGTGTTTTGGGGGAATGATGGGTGGGGGGAATGATGGGCGTGGGGGGGGGGGGCTGGCTAGTTGCCCTCCAATTACTTTCGACTATTAAAAAGGGCACTAGAACTCTCGATTTTCAATCGAATGAGCCCCTTTTGAAGTTTCTACGACGACCCCCTTCCATATGAAGTGCCCTGCGCTAAAGGAAAAAAAAACAATAAATGATACATTGTGCCAGCATCGTTCTTATATGCCCTCAGGGCACAACTTAAAACCCTTGCCCCGAGTGCTGTGGGGGAGTGTCCTCCTCAAAAACATTTTCTATCTGAAATCAACGATGCTGAACAAAATGGGTATCTCAAAATTTTGCTTGGAGGTGTTTGGGGGACTTGGGGACGTGGCGGGGGGCTAGTTGCCCTCCAATAACTTTTGACTATTAAAAAGGGCACTAGCCACTCCAATTTCCAATCGAATAAGCCATTTTTGAAGTTTCTACGACAGCTCCTTCGATACGAAGAGCCCGAGTATGGAGGAAAAAAACAATAATAATAGATTGTGTCCACATCGTTCTTTACTTAGGCAGCGCTATCGCGCTGCCTATGATACTAAGTATTTTTACTGATTTCTATGTTTGTAGAGGTGCAGATTCATTTATGCTCCTTTTCTTCAGGAAGTTGACATGCATTACACAGCTTTTCTCGAGGCTTTTCTGGAGCTTCACTTGATCGGCTTGATCTTGAAGCTCTGCAACAAGTGGTTTGAGCAGAGTGGGAGGTTGTGGCAGAACTTTCTGCAGGCTTAACGAAAGATCATCTACAAATTTATACCTCTGTTAGTGTTGCCTTATCGGTCGGTTGATGACTATAACAAATAAGATGGGACCTAACTTGCTTCCTTGGGCAGCTCCACGCGTGATGTCTTGGAAGTTGGATGCTTCCTCGTTTTCGAGTTGTACGCACTGTTGGCGACCAGAAAGGAAACTTGCAATGGTACATAGGAGAAACTGCGAGACTTCCAGGGCACGGGCTTCGTTGATTACCGTCTCATGATCAAGCAGATCGAAAGCTTTCACGAAATCAGAAATGATTATTTCAGCAACGGCCTCAGGATTTTCTAGGTGTTCTAGTAGATCATGAAGTAATCTCACCAGATAGTGAGTTGTGCTGTGTCCTCGACAAAAACCGAACTGCATAGGATGGATTTTGTGTTCTACTTCTGCATAGGATCGACTTCTGCTAGTAGCCACTGTAAAATAAAATTTTCGAACACTTTTGAAATGATGGGCGGCGTTGAAATTGGCCTGAGATCGGAGTAAGTGGACGGTAGGTGAACTGGGTTGGTTTAGTAGGTCTCATTGTTGACTTTGGCCGTAATATAACTCTGGCATGGTCACTGGTTGAGAGTGGTGCTTCCACCGAAGGATCTAAATAAAAATCACCAATTGTAGTGAAAATCAAGTCAAGGGTATTTTCACCCAGTGTTTTCGCTTTAGCTATTTGATGCAGGGCTGTAGAACTTTCGATCCAGTTTGGCTTCAGGTCGTTGAAGTCCCCACAAAGAAAGATTCCAGCATATGGATATTTTGTTCTGATAAAGTCACAACTTTGTTGGAGGTATTCCATTAGTTGTCGCCGACATGGTTCTCTTGGTGGGATATATACTGTGGCGTATATCAATGACAAAACTTGACGAGGTAGGCCTTTTGGTCGTGCCCACAGCCACGAAACTTCAATGTCATGGTTCTTTGGTACTGCGACATCCAGAATCCTATGAGGCCCTTTTTCTTTGCAATAGAAACCGCCACCGTACGTCTTGGGCAATCCCAATGCACTGTAGCGTGGGGAAATATAACCGGAATACCCATCAATCACGGCCAAGGTAGTAGACGGGATCCATGTTTCTGCCATGCACATGATGTCAATGTCATGTTTCCTTAGGAAAACTTCCATATCCTCTGCCTTGTTGTTGATAGATCAAACATTTGACAGAGCTATTGATTCATTTCAAAAGCTATTCTCATATTTACCTGCTCTATAGAAATTCCGCCGTCTGCTAGTGCCATCTGACACAAAAAAGTCTCTGTTAATGCCGCGTCTCGAGGTTTAGGCCAGCGAGCTACCAGAATATGTTAGGTAGATTTTTGATAGCTCATATTAAAAATATTTGTCATGTCTACTTTCTTCCCATATATTCCGTCCTCTGCAAGCTTCAAAGGGAACATAAAACGGTACGTTCGGTGCCGTGTTACGATTGGAGAAGCTGGGGCTGGTGGGCTACCAGAACTTTTTAGAGTTATGTTTAATGGCTCATTTGAAAACTTTTGCTCATATCTACGTGCTTTTTATCAATTCTACCATTCGTAAGAGAAATATAGAACTGAAAACAATACTTTTGGTGCCACATCTTAAGTGGAAAATCTTGGAAACATATAACGGTATCATTGTAATAATTATGGTCCAAAAGCCTTAACTGTAGATTTGCAAGAACACCTCCGACAAATTCCTCCTCCATGTCCCCTTAATAAGCTACGCAATTAAAGTCCTACAAACACCAATATATTAAATTACCTTATTAGAGGCGTAGTTCCGTTAGTACAGCGCTGGAATTCAAGTTAGATTATCATGCGTTCGATTCCAGCTTGTATTTTTTTTTTTTCAATCATGGTTTGTCCCTGATTATGATTACCTTTCAGATAATTCACTATATTTGCAAATGTGATGTACTCATTTTTTAAAACATATCCCGGGAAGGCTCATTTTAAACCAATAACTCATATTTACGTGCTTTTTATCAATGATACCATCCAAAAGTGCCATATAGCACTAAAAACAGCACTTTTGATACCAGATCTTAAGTGGAAGAGTTTGGAAGTATAAAACGGTACAAATGCAATGATTATGGTCCAAAGGCCTTAACTGGATGTTTATAAGATCCCCTCGCATACACTTCCCCTCCAGACCATCTTAGTAAGTTTCATAAACCGCCTACTCATCTTAAAAGTAAAAGATTATTGCGAAAAAAACAACTAGGCTAAAGCTAAAAACTTTTCACCTGAAAATCTACCAAAAATTAAGCTTGAATGATCAACAGTTTTGAATTGAACCTTCAAAGTTCTCTCTGCGATGAAACCTGTGTGCTAGTTCTAACGCAATAATTGAGGGAAGGGATGTCCTTGCCCCCTTAGTTTTTTGCTCCTGCCTAGGTTTTAAAAAACACCTTTTTTTGTTAATTTCATTGGAAAAGGCACTTTTTTCATTTAAAAAAAAAAAAATAGGGGAAACAACCGAAAGTGAACTTTATGGGAATGTGCTATTAAGTCAAATTTATAAAAAGGCGATTAGGTATAAATATAAGCTTTTAAATGATCCCTTAAACAGCTCTATTTTGTTACAGTAGCCTTCTAGTTTCTGCTAGTTAGTAGATGATTTATGAAATATTATGTCTTCCTTATGGCTTTTTTCAGGCGAAGTTGGCCGAGTAAAAACAGCTCTTTGCTCATCGAAAAACAAAAGTCCCTGAAAAACATGTATTGTTTTGTGAAGTATGGGTGATGAGCTTTATGTTATAGACTCACAGTCTTTCGTAGCTGCCAAGGTTGTTTGCAGTATTTTCTAGAGGTTTTTTATCTCCCCTAGATCGGTGATAATTAGAAATTGTATTAAAAATAAATTTTCAACTGAAACTAAGGAGTTACATTAAAACTTAAAACGGACATGCATTATTCCGTATAAACAAAAAAGGTCATGGCAGCGTTGTTTCTACATTAAGTTTTAATCAAAAACGAACAAAGATTAATTAAAAAAAAAAATTTCTCCGAAGGAAGTAAAGAGCGAAGTTGAAACTTAAAAAAAACGGACAAAAATTATTGCTTCACAGCCTATCTAATATATATCAATAAAACTAGCACAAATAAACCAACTAATTATATTTCCCTATGCTTTTAGGATTATAAAAAAACTAGCCCTTTACTGAAAATCCAAAATAATATAGGAGTTTTGGAACAGTAAAAGCAAACCAATAAAGGACACTTTTTACAGAATGAAAATATTATCAATCCCTTTTAAAATAGAGCAACAATCCATTTTAGGATTTTTGCTTTATTTTTTTTTACCTTTAATTTGGTATCACTTCTACACAATGGCTCAGTTCAATGACTGGCTCTCGTTTTGGTTCTGAAAAGGAAATGTCATGATTAGTTTGTACACAAGTTCAAAGTAAAGCCATCTTGATAGTATTTGGAACAAAGACTAGCCTTAGAATTTGTATCATAGCTTCAAATTCACTGTTGTATAGAGAAATAATCGGATTTCCATAGTTCATATTATGTCTTACTTGATCTTCATTACAAGTAGGCCCTAATACTAAAGCATATTTCTTACAATTTAAGACTGCATATTACTCACTATTACAGCTGGCGAAACCAAAATGCTACCTGATAAATCAATCCAATATATCTGTATGCTGTTCAATTACTACGCGGTTATTTAAAAAAAATATTTAATTTTAAGCTTATGTTTTTAAGATAATTTGGTACTTGTTTAGAATCCGGGCAACACGCGAGATTTGTACTGTGAAGATGAGATAGGATAATAACCGGTTAGTCTCCACTGTATAGTGCTTGAACAAAGGTGTCGGTAGAATAATGGATGTTAAAATGAAGATTTGGGATTTGCCAAGGACCGAAAAAGAGGCAGTTAAATTTTTCCAGGATAAGGGGTTGTTGTCCAAAAGCAGTGTATATAGATATAACACAGTACGATTATTTCCTATATCAACCATTATAAAAACTCAGACCGAGACGCAAGTGCTCCGGAGAACATCTAAACAACTATAAATATAAGCAATATTAGTTTTTTCACGGGTAGACGATTCAGATTTCTCTTGAACGCGAAACTTGGCTTCAACATTGTATACTGCCCCACTAATGACAGATTAAATGGGAGGAGCTGTTTGTACACGCCGAGGATGTAGTGCCAAAAATCACTGACCCGTGATCTTACTATTATATTATTTAATATACAGTGTCCAAAACAAAAGAGTACGTCAATGGACACACCATGACTTCATACTTGTACGAGAAGGATCATTATTGGAAGTGTACCACTAGGCCATGTTTGAAATAGGTCAGGTTGCGTGTCAATACGTGGTTTGCTAATAGTAAAATACAATTTCTTACTATAGCTCGTTTCATTTATTTCTGAGCTAACGAATTGTCGTCAGTGGCCTGGTGTGAATAAGAGCTATACATTTCTAAGGCAACGGTTGTCGATTGGAATAACTACCTCCGTGAAGTGTGCGTGTTTTCTGTGCAACAGAAAAACTGTGGGAAAATTGGAGAAATTGGTTATATAGTTGAAATCAATGAATCCTTGTTTACAAAAAGGAAAAATAATGCTGGACGACAGTGGGTGTTTACCGCAACAGTGGGTGTTTGGTGGAGTGTACCGGGAAGCCGGTGAAAGATTTTTAGTGGAGGTCCCGACGGAGGAGCAGAAACTTTACTCCAACAAATCAAGCTCCACGTAGAGCCGGGAACAACAATCGGGTACTTTCCCATTATATGGGCCTTTCTAAAAAGTAAAGTTTTGTTAATGCTAATGAAATAAAATGGGATGAATATACAATAGTTTATAAACAAATTTGGGCTATACATTTGCACATTACGGGGGTGGGGGTAAAGCATTGCATATATTAAATACTTAACCTAACCTAACCTAGGTACCTCCCCCCTAAACCCCAAAAACAACAGTTTAAATATCGTATACGCAATGAAAACCACGCTATGTATTCCATTACTCTATAGCGGTGTCTTGAATTAACCCGTCAAAAACGGTTTTTTTCATGACTGGTTTTCTTGTAAAGGCCCATATAATGGGAAAGGACCAACAATCGTTAGATTGCTTGAAGGGGTATAATACAAATGACTTGGAAGAACAAGGTTTCACTCATAAAACAGTGAATCGTAAAAAGAATTTTGTCGACCCAAAAACCGGCACTAAAACCCAAAAAGTTGAGAGGATGTGGGGTTCCACAAAGTGGCAGAATAAATGGCACCGAGGTACTTCCCACCAACATTTAACATCATACTTAGCCGAGTACATGTGGCGTGCGGCAGTGCAGGCAGAAGGCACAGCTTATTTTAGCGGAATTCTAAAGGATATTTCTGCGTATGGGCGTAGAATTCTAATTTGTGGTTTTTATAATTATGCTCATAAACTATTATATTTGGTACTTATGCATTAGCTGGTACCCAAGGGATATATTGTACTAAAGGAAACTAGTCAAACGGGTATCTATCAATAGAGAATTGGATCGCAAACCGTGGTTTATCGTTTGCGTTTACAATATTTAAACTATCGGTTTTTGGGGTTTAGGGGGCAAAAAGGTACCTAGGTTAGGTTAGGTTATATATTTAATATATGCTAAGCTTTACCCCCCACCCCCCTAATGTCCAAATATATAGCCAGAAGTTGTTTGTAAACTATTATATTTTCATCATTCTTTGTTTTATTTCATTAGCATTAACCAAACTTGAATTCTCGCGTGGGTACCAGCTAATGCATAAGTACCTTATAATTGTATCCTATTTTGTTTTATTTCATTAGCATTAACGAAACTTCCCTTCTCGCGTGTTGCCCGGATTCTAAACAAGTACCGATAATTATTATTGTATACTGAAAGTTAATGATGTCACAACTGGTATAAGACTATGAAAAGCTTTATAGATTCGTTTGTTGTTGTCAGGCTACATACTCACTTTTCAATAACCAATATTCCTGTTTTTTATACTTGACTTTCGTGTTTTCAGTAAAGCGCTAGTTTTTTACAATCCTAAAAGCATAGGGAAACATAATTAGTTGGTTTATTTGTGCTAGTTTTATTGATATATATTAGATAGGATATGAAGTAATATTTTTGTCCGTTTTATGTTTCAACTTCGCTCTTTACTTTGCTCGGAAAAACTTTGTTTTTTAAGTTAATTAAAATAAAGAAATAGACTTGGCTGATCAGGATACTAACCATCCGTTAAGTGTCATTTCTTTCTACCACATTACAAATAACCCTTAATGGCTAAGCTGGCTAAACCTCTAATGAGCACATCTGAAAAGACCACCCACGAAGAAAATTAAATAAAAATGCGATAGTTCTCGTCTCCCAGCAATAGACAGATATCAAGGATTTCCCGCGAGTTTTCAAAAGCCATCATCCTCTTAATTATGTGTGAGAATTCACACTTCGTTTTCCTGCAGGCAAACTTTTTTCCGCCATTTGCTAGGAACACAGCGACATATTTGTTTTCCCAGAGATTAAGCAAAATCGTAAAGCAAAGTATTGCAGTGTCAAAAACAGTTACTCGACACGTAGGTCGACACAGTAAACTTGGGTTTCCTGTGCTACAAAGGTTAAATAGAATTAACTGCGGCTACAAAAGTGGTAATAAAAGTTCCATTGTGACGTTTCTGGTTTTTTGAATTATTCAAATCTAGCAATTGTTTCCGAATAAGTGAAATTAACGAAAATATTAATTAAACTTTAAGATACACTTGCTTCAGACTAACACACACATAGACACTTATTTCGGTGGGAGGGGGAATCCAACTCGTCAAATCACCAAAAAACTGAATCATACTGACTTTTCTTGGAGAATAAGGGCAAAGTCAGATTCGGGGGAGTGTGGACTAGGCCCTAGTTTACCACATGTGTACCTAGTATCAGATCATTTGAGGTATTTCATGAACTCAGTTGCACTGATAAAATACAAAAAGAAACTCAAGAATAATTATTCAACGTCAAATTTCCAGTCAATATATCAGGCTTTATATAACTAGTAAGTGTTGGTAATTCTCAGCCAATCCTATTTTGAAGAACAATCACATGATGCTACACAACAGGTGCCAGCAGCAAGTATCTTTCTCATATACAAACATTGTCAGTACGTTTCCAATCCTGACAAGACAATCTATATTTCCCCTACCTTCGTCACTAGACTCTGCTGCTAGCAATTAATAAAGATAAATATTTTTTTGGCGCTATCATAACCAAAGTTGTAGCTTTATGCCTGTTCAAAGTAGGTTTGCCCCGTCATCTGAGTTTCGTTACTTTTAAAAAATTAAGTAAAAAACAAAAAACAAGAGGAGCTTAAAAAAAAACTGAAAGTAAGGAGCAACATTAAAACTCAAAACGAACAGAAATTATTCCGTTTATGAAGCCACTTGAGATGTCTTTTCTTGATCAAGGTGGAAACTTCACGCTTTTGTTCGCATACTTTCATCAGCAGTTGGTTGCTGATTCTTTGCGCCAGCCGTATGCTATTGGCACGGAAATGGAACTTACACTTCTAAGAAACACACTTGAAATATAAAAATGTTTTTTTTTTGTAGAACAGTAAACAAAAATATGACAACAAAGCCGGTATGTGATATATATTATTCAAGAAAACTTTAAATTTCATAAACATGCAGTGCCATTTTTTTGGAGCTAATCACAAGGATTTAATTTTTGTCTCAACTTTCGACATAAATTTTCTCAAAAATAGTGTAAATGAAAAACGGCTACTATTTAATGTTAGCGTCGGCGCGTGGGACTTGTGTCAGTTTAAGGTTCATTCGTAAAGATATTTTACTAATCCCGGGATTTACCAAGCACCAACTTGAGGCAATCAGAATTTCTAATAGTATTTTTTTGGAACATCTATGGAACATCTGATTGGGCCAAATTAATGCAAGCTAGATCTCAGTATTAGTAAAAATCTCACTGTTATACAGAACACGCTGCACAGAATAACCAAAAGGTCTGTTAGGAATTAGCACCCTGTGTATTAATTTTAGTTTAAAAATGGAGAAATATTAATGCATTTTATGTGCGTTATTTAGACTTATTATACGAATATTTGGACGGGGTTTACTTACCTGGTAAAACGAATCCGGATAGCAGCTCTTCTTTCGTGAAATCTTTCACTCCGTAAAGTGGATAACAACAGGATTTTGTCAGTTGAAAAGTACCTGCAAAAGGTAAAAGAAATTTCAGTTTACTATTGACAAGCTTGCTTGGTTTGCTGATTTAGAGTTAGATGACTTTCTGTGTAAATTAAATGTATAATCTTCAACTTTAAGAAATAACTAGATTGAGACAGTTGATTTAAGTAAGCACATTGCAAATAGCCATTTCTGTTTTTATAAGCGGTGATAAGCCTATAAACTGATATCCCATTCAAATGTAGTCACCATTGCGCAACCATCGAGAATTAAATAAAACCCAGTACCTGCCAAAACAACTTTCGAATTTATTGCTCTTTAGAGGAATAAATTAGAGAAAAAAGCCATTTTCTCTGCTGTATTGGTATTTATTCTAGTTCAAATGGGCGATTTTATCTGCATGGCCCTAACATCAAAGTGCATTAGTTCAAAATCAACCTTAGCTGTCGGGAATTCACCTTGATCTTGAACGAATTAAATAAAAAAAACAAGTTTTTTTAACTGAAAGTAAGGAACGACGTTAAAACTTAAAACGAACAGAAATTATTCCGTATATGAAGGGGGCTCTGCCCTCCTCAACGCCTCGCTCCTTACGCTAAAGTTTGACTTTCTCACAACTCTATTTTTTTAAACAATAAAAAAACTTTAGCGTAAAGAGCGATGCGTTGAGGAGGGAACAGCCCCCTTCATATACGGAATAATTTCTGTTCGTTTTAAGTTTTAACGTCGTTCCTTACTTTCAGTTAAAAAAACTTGTTTTTTTTATTTAATTTTTGAACGTTTTTGAATTAATGCAGGTTTTGATTTTGGCTCACCGTACATGAATAATTAAAACAAGATTTGCATATTATATTTGGTTAAATGGCTTTCTCGAAACTTGTTTAATTTTATTTACGAACGTTTTTATTAGTAATAAATATACGTAACTTAGAATTAACTTACGTAACGAACTTCTATATTCATAAATTTTTAACACGTATATTAGGGGGTTCGCCCCTAGTCAATACCCTGCTCTTTAAACTATAGTTCGAATTTTTTTTCCAGTTCTTTAAAAATGACCTCTTAATCACAATCAGTTGATCAGTTGAAAAACTTGTTTTTTTTTATTTAATTCCTGATCTTTTTCTTTAATAATGCTGGGAAATCCGGCGCCCCCTTAATAGCAATGCCCCTTCCCCCATGAAAACATCCTTCATGGAAAGATCCTTCCAGATAGCCCCCGACCCTCTCCTTCCCCCACCTACCAGAAAAAATCTCCTCTGAAAAAGTCTGTATACTTCCCAATAACCAATACTATCTGTTAACAGTGAGTAAAGTTAATAACTTTCAGCCCTCCCCCTGGGGCCTTTGGGGGATCAAGTCATCCTAAAAGACATTTTTATGATATTTTCGACCATGCTGAACAAAATGGCTATCTCAAAATTTTGATCGGGTGACTTTGGGAAAAAAATGAGCGTGGGAGGGGGCCTAGTTGCCCTCCATTTTTTTTGTGTCACTTAAAAAGGTAACTATAAATTTTATTTTCCTTGCAAATTCCCCCTCCAACTATTTTCTAGGACACAGGGTTATAAACGAAACCCCCTGGTAAAAAAAAAAAAAAAAAAAAAATAAAAAAAACAAACCAACCAACACCCGCACCCGTGATTTTTCTTATGGCAAAAAATTGAAAATTCCACATTTTTGTAGATAGGAGCTTGAAACCTCTACAGTAGGGTTCTCTGATACGCTGAATATGATGGTGTGATTTTCATTAAGGTTCTATAACTTTTAGGGGTCTTTCCCCCTTTTTTCGAAAATCAGCCAAATTTTCTCAGGCACGTAACTTTTGATGGGTAAGATTAAACTTAATGAAACTTATATATTTGAAATCAGAATTAAAATCTGATTCTTTTGATGTATCTATTGGTATCAAAATCCCGTTTTTTAGAGTTTCGGTTACCATTGAGTAAAACAAACTTAAAAAAACGCATCAAAAATTCATTTATATTCATTTTTGTTACGTTTTTATGAGTTGGACAAACATTTCGGGGGGGGGGGGGACAAACCTCGTACCCCCTGAATACAGCCTTGGCAGTACTCTACGTGTGACAATTTAGATAGTGTAAGTATTTGCTTCGTTTACAATGTAGGTACAAAAACACTAATTTAGTGGATAAATTTAACCTTATTGATATACATACCACCTCAAATAGAAAATCAGTAAAGCGCTGTGCATGAGAAGTTTGGAATTTTGTTTTTGCGCTTGACCTTACTTTTCATGTTTTCTTTTGAAGTTGGTTTACATGGTGTGTGCAATCATTGTTGTGATGTTTTTGCTTTTCTTTAATTCCTTATTGTTTTTCCTGGACAGTGTTATTTTCAATTTTTATGGGTAACAAATAATTTTAATGCTTCTTCCAAACATTTTCTTATGTGATACCAGCATAAAAATACTCATATAATATGAGAAAAATAGGGTATGACCCCCCCCTATAAAAAGCCAACCAATGTTGAAGAACATTGCCACCATCATTCAATATGTCTGAGAACCCAAGGCTGGATCCCCGTATCCTGGACCCGTAAGGCAGGATCTGTAGAACGTATTTCATTTACCTTAAAATGATGGTTACTGGATGTTGGTTTATTCCTCGTTTGCTTTTTGGTTTTTTTTTCACCAATTCTGATCGTATTGAACCATTTGCCGTAGAAAATCGGAAGAGGCATCACTCGAATGGATATTTAAAGTTCTAGTGCCCCTTTTAAGTAACAAAAGAGATAAAGCCGCAACAAAGTGTCAATTTCTGCCATTTTATGCAGCAAAACAACAATTTTTAGCGTCAAGGTGTTATCGAGCCAAAATTATGAGGTAGCCAATCGGTTAAGAACTGCCGAAAAGCTTTTCCCACAGCGTCCCAGTTTCGGATGCCATATGTCCAAGTGATTATATTAGGCCTTTTATGCAGCAACTAGCAGCAAAGCCTCTCTTGGCAATAGGTATAAAAAACACAAATACGTCAAAGTCTGAAAAATCATTTTATTATCGAAAAATAAAAGTTTATCAACTAAAAACAGGTCAGGTAAACTTTTTTCCATTCCCTTCTCCACCGTAAAATTTTAACCACCTCTGACCTTAATTTTCAAGTACATTTTTGGGCCTACATTTTTCAACCTTTTCCAGACTTTGGCGCTTTTCAAGGATCAATATCATTTCAGAAACACTGTTATGCGAAATTCAAAATGAACATAAAAAGGAGAGGTTTCTGAGGGACAATCCCCCCCCCCCTAATATTTAGAATGACCCTGACCATATCAAACACTAATATAAAAAATAATAAACATATTTCAAATGGAAAGAATGAACGACTTTCAAACTTAAATCTAAGAGAAATAGTCTAGTAGATGAGATGGCCTGCCGTTCCCGAAGTTCAATAATATTCATGCTAAATTTGAAACTTATTTTTGGTGGCGATCATACTGTCAATAAAACTTGAGTTTGATTTTGGCATAAAGAGCGAGGATTTAAAGGATAGCCGCCGCTCCTGTTTCCTTCAAGTTTTATCGTTACTCATTGGGAAGAACATATAATTTTATTCAAAAGAGCCCTTTTCCTTCTTTTTAAATTGAATACTGTGACAATACGGTTTTGTAAGTTCAAAATTCATCTTTTTTAACTCCATTTTTTCTTTTTTCTTTTGTTAGTGCCCCTTAGTTGTTTTGTTTTTTGTTTGTTTCGAGGATGTTTGCCTAAGAAGAACTTTGTTCTCGACCTCTTTAAATGCAGTGATGTCAATTCATGAAAATTTGAGGCTGGAGGGGGGGGGGCAAAAACGCAGTTTCAGAATTTTTTGGGGAGGGGAAATTTTTTTATTTTGGAATGAGAATGCAAAAAAGTAATTTTCAGTGAAGTACAAAAAAAGTACTTTAAAAATCTAGAGGATTCTTGGGACAAGAAACCTTATGCCAGAAAGAAAAATTGTAAAAACATCCCCAGTTGGTAGCCATTGTTCCATTTGCAGATTTAATCTCCCTTTTTCTGGAACGGTGGTCTTTGGACTTTTACAATTTAATAAATGTATTCATGTATGTTCAACTGAAAATGACACAGTTTTAATGATGTTAACCTCATTTACGTAATCTTTGAAGAATTTGTGCTCAAACTCAAAGAAAATACTGTCTTCAAGACTTTTCTAACGTCAAGATGTATGTTTGGCCTTGCCATGCTTTTACTCAGCTATTGCACGAAAACAAAATAAGGAATACAGCCAATTACAAATTTTTACGATTTCAACCAAATTTGCTGGATTTTTATTTCCAAAATGTTCCCGTAAATTAAAAACTCATCAGAAGATTTTAATTTGTTCAAACAAAAGGTCTCAAAACTTTTGAACTGCTAAATCAGGCACGCCCACATGTTTCTGTTTGGGGGGAGGGGCCAAAATTTCAACATAAGTCGCAAAGAAATGAATCAAATGGGAAACGTAAGGACTTACATGAGAGATCTTAAATACAAAGACTCGTGTGGAGGGTGGAAGAAGGGTATAAGCAGGAAGGCTCTATCCACTCTATTTGTGATTGGGGCAAGTATTTGATTATACATATTTCTTCAATATGTTAAGATTGTATGTTTACGAATATAAAATGAACTGAGGAGATCCTCGGAAAATGTTGAGGGCCAGATTCAAACAGGCCGCGTGCCGGTAGGCACCGTGATGCGAAGAATCCCCCTTAATCGTAAATTTTCCAAGCTTTTTTTTCTCGAAAATTATCATTTTTTTTGTTACTAGACTACCCCCAAAAGAACAATTCCGTGCACGCGCCTATGTGTAAGGTTCAGTTCACAAGTCATAACTTGAGGAGCTGCAGTTGAAACAAACAAAAATCAAACATTTCAAGGAATGAAGTAGGGTAGATTTTTAAAAACTTTAAAGGGAAGACTTTTCTACCTATATAATTGGTAATGCAGGTAACTCCCGTCCAAAATGATCTTAAAAGAATTATATGACACAGTGGCGGATCCCGGGGGGACACCCCCCCCCCTGACGTAGTCTAAAGTAGTGCAATTCACTTAATTAACGCAATTTTGTGTTAATTAAACTTGCGCCTAACGCAAGTATATCAAATCGACCTATTTTGCCCCCCCCCTTTCAAAAAAAAATCCTGGATCCGCCGTTGATATGACAGTTTGTATCAAGTAAGCTACCTTAAGCAAGTATTTTTCCATTGTACCATCAGAATCATTAGGTTTCTGACCCTTACAAGGAAGAATGTGTTTTTTCTGTTTTATGCCTTTCGTTGGACAGGCTCTGCCGCTAGTGGCCAAATAATTTCTTCAGCACCGTCCTACGTCCATGACCTCGGTCCTTTCTTGGTCATGACTAGGGGTGAAGCTTCTCGATAGTCACTACACTGGCAACGTGTTAAATAGCGACTTTTGTCCCTAGATTTCAAAATTAAGGAAATAAAGATAAACAAAAACAGTGGACAGTGTGAATTTTATATTGATTTGGGAATAGCTTCCTGTTTAAAAAATATAATAATTGTAGATAAAGTGGGACAAAAAGTATATATCATGACAAAAAGCTTCAAAAGAGTCAAGAGCAGTCCACTAGATAGAACAAAAAAACAACAAAACCTCCATTAATTGTGTTGGAGTTATATTTCTGTTTTATGATAATTTTTACTTTTAATGTTTTTTTTTCCCGACTGATCGTCAAAGGCCTATGAAACATGGGAAAGCTTCCTCTATATGATACTTCATGGTAATTTTAAAATCAAGTAGGTGCCCGGAGGAGACCACAGAGTGAGTTTACCAGTTTTGTAATTCTTTGACATTATACGACACTTTTAGGAAAAAATAACCCCAACTATCCCTAGCCCTTAAAACTGCTCTTTGCGTCCTTGCACATGCACACACTTTTCATGCTCAACCCAGGAGCGTCTACTTAGCAAAGAGCGATGTATCTCCACTGTTTTTTTTTTTATTATTCCATCATTTTAAAGAGCGGATGGTTGTAGAAACTTGGGAAAGAGATTATTCAATCACAAACTAAAATTTATTTCACCCTTGCAAAGACAAAATACCTAACGGAGCACAATTTGCAAACCCTTACACGCTCGATCTAGCCTCATATGTCCCCTCCCAGCCCCATATGGCATCACGTCAAAATTTCAAGATGGCCATTTCAATCAGAAAGGACAAAAGGTCCGAAACATTGGCCTCCATGGGCGACATAATAATGTTGCCACAGTAGTAAGAGCCCAAACCACACAGATACCAAACAGCTCATGGTAAGGAACTGTAAGTCAGGAGCGACCCGGCTCAATAGTAGATAAATAGGAAACTCTAAAAAACGGAACTTTGATACCAATAGCTACATCAAAAGAATCGGATTTTTATGCTGATTTAAAATATATAAGTTACATTAAGTTTAGTCTTACCCACCAAAGGTTACGAGCTTATAAAATTTGTCTTATTTTTGAAAAAAGGGGGAAATAAACCCTAAAAGTCACCAGTAAGCTACCTTAAGCTAAAGGCTACTCGCTTTAAGATCTATTTATTCATTTATATTATTACTTGTTGTATGTTTTTTGCTATGATTGTTTATTTAATTTCTGTTTGTTTTGGGTTTCATTTATTTTTTAATAGTAATTTCTGGTCGTTTTGAGTTTGAATTTTAACAGGTATTTGTATCTCCTGATCTTTAGTTTAAAATGGCCTTTACTTTTCTTTGAAAAACTTTTTTTTCGAAAAGTTTCTTTTAATTAATTTTTTTTAGTTTTTGATTGCAAAAAGTTTCAAGTTTTTATGGAATGGGGGGGTGCTTACTGTCCGATTATTCTTGACTTGAAAAAAACGGATCTATAACTTTCAATTTAAATCGAATGAGGCTTTTTTAAAATTCTAGAAGAATACATATTTTATAAAAACAATATATATGAAAAATAGACATGTTTCATAAATTGTGTACAGCGATTGATTACAAAGAATGGATTGAAAAAAATAGCTACAAAAAGGGGTTTTAGACCATTTCAATTGCTGACACAAAGGGATCACGACTGTTTGGAATTGACCTTAATAGGAATTTGTGTGCCAAAGCAATTTTGCATCTATCACAGAGTATGTATTTTAACCTTATAATTGGATAATTAAAATAGATTTCCTATGTGTTCTTCCTATACAAAACTCCTTCCCATAAGTTATAAACGCCCCTTAATAAGTTATTCCCCAGGGCATAACTTACAACGCCTACCCCTGGGCCCTGGTGGGCTGTGTCGACACTGGAGTTTTTTGCTATCAGAACTTTGAACTATTTTAACAAAATGTCTATCTCAAAATTTTTATCTATTTTTTATCTTTTATCTTTTTATCTTTAGAGGGGCTAGTTGCCCTTCAATCTCTTTTGACTCTTAAAAAGTGAACAAGAACTTTCAATTTTCAATCAAATGAGCCCTCTCTAAAGTTTATACGAGCATCCATAAGAAATAATATGAAGGATTCGGAGAATCCTTAAATTACAACCCTTGCCCTAAGGACTTTGGGGGAGTTGTAATCCTCAAAGACCTAATTTCCAGAATTTAAAACTACGTTTAATAAAAGTGCTCTCTTAAAATTTTGTTTGATTGTGTTTGGGGAAAAGGTGGGCGTGAGAGGGGGGTTAGTTGCCCTCAAATCACTTTTGATTATTACAAAGGGCACTAGCCCTCGGAATTTCGAATCGAATGAGTCTTTTTTGAAGTTTCTACGACAACGCCTTCTATAAAAACCTTATATGGCTTCATGGCATAACGTAAAACCCTTGCTCCGGGGGGTGTGGGGAAGTTTAATGCTAAAAGACATGTATTTGATCTGGAAATCTCCTACACCTAACCAATCGGTTAACTCAACAGTGCGATTTGATGTGTTTGGGGGTATAAGTGGCGTGGGGGGGGGCTATTTGCACTCCAACCCCTTTTGACTATTAGAAAGCACACTAGCCCTTTGAATTCCCAATCGAATGAGCCTTTTTTGAAGTTTTTACGACAACACCTTCTATAAAAACGTTATATGCCCCCAGGGCATAACTTAAAACTCTTGCCCTGAGGGTTGTGGGGGAGTGTCCTCCTCAAAAACATATTTTCTATCAGGAAATCAACTAAACTGAACAAAATGGCTGTCTTGAAAGTTTGATTGGATGTGTTTGGGGAAATGATGGGCGTGGGGGGGGCTAGTTGCCCACCAATCACTTTCGACTATTAAAAACGGCACTAGCCCTTTAATTTCCATTCAAATGAGCCTGTTTTGAAGTTTCTATGACAACGCCTTCTAAAAAACCTTATATGCCCCCAGGGCATAACTGAAAACCCTTGCCCTGAGGGATGTGGGGGAGTGTCCTCCTCAAAAATATAATTTCAATCTGGAAATCAACTACGCTGAACAAAAATGGCTATCTCAAAATTTTGATTGGATGTGTTTGGGGGACTTCTGGGCGTGGGGGTGTTTAGGTTTCCTCCCATAACATTTGACAATTAAAAAGGACCAAATACCTTTCAATTTCCAATCGAATGAGCTTTTTTGAAGTTTCTATGACGACACCTTCAACAAAAACCTTATATGCCCTCAGGGCATAACTTAAAACCCTTGTCCTGAGGGTTGTGGGGGATTGTCCTCCTCAAAAACTTGTATTCTATCTGAAAATCAACTACGCTCAACAAAAGGGCTATCTCAAAATTTTGATTGGATGTATTTGGAGAAATATTGGGGGGGGGGGGGGGATAGTTTCCCTCCAAACACTTTCGACTATTAAAAAGGGCACTAGCCCTTTGAATTTCCATTCTAATGAGCTTTTTTTGTAGTTTCTATGACAACGCCTTCTATAAAAACCTTATATGCCCCAGGGGCACATCTGAAAACCCTCGCCCTGAAGGTTCTGGGGGAGTGTCCTGCCCAAAAACATATTTTCTGTGTGGAAATCAACTACGCTGAATAAAATAGCCATCTGAAAATTTGGATTGGAGGTGTTTGAGGATATGATGGGTGTGGGGGGCTAGTAGCCCTCTAATCACTTTCAACTATTAAAAAGGGCACTAACCATTTAGTTTCCAATCGAATGAGCCTTTTTTGAAGTTGCTACGACAACACCTTCTATAAAAACCTTATATGCCTCCAGAGCAGAACTTAAAACACTTGCCCCGAGGGTTGTGGGCGAGTCTCCTCCTCAAAAACATATTTTATATCTGGAAATCAACTACGCTGAACAAAATGGCTATCATAAAATGTTGATTGAATGTGTGTGGGGAAATGATGGGCGTGGGGGGGGGAGGGGGTAGTTAAACTCCAATCACTTTCGACTATTAAAAAGGGCACAAAATGGCTTTCGACAAAATGGCTATCTCAAAATTTTGATTGGATGTGTTTGGGGAAATAATGGGCGTGAGGGGGGCGCTGGTGGCCCTAAACTCACTTGCGATTATTAAACAGATTACGATCCCTTCAATTTCCAGTCGAACAAGCCGGTCTTTAAGACTTTACAAAAACACCTTCTATAAAAAACCTTGAATGCCCCCCGTGCGTTGCTTAAAACCGTTGTCCTAAGGGTTGTGGGAGAATATCATCCTCAAAAATATATTTTCTATTAGGAAATCAACTACGCTGAACAAAATGACTATCTCCCAATTTTTATTGGATGTTTTTGGGGGAATGATGGGCGTGGGGGGGGGCTACTTGCCCTCCAATCACTTTCGACTCATGAAAAGGGCACCATCCCTTGAATTTCCAATCGAATGAGCCTGTTTGAAGTTTCGAAGACAACGACTTCTATAATAACCTTATATGCCCCCAGGGCCTAACTTAAAACCCTTGCCCTGAGGGTAGTTGGGGAGTATCCTCCTCAAAATCCTATTTTCAATCTGGAAATCAACTCCGCTCCACAAAATTGTTATCTCAAATTTAGTATTTAATCGATTGAGGGGAAGGAGAGGGGGGGGGGGCGAGAGGGGCCCCCCAAACATTTTTAGCTGTTAACATGGGCATTATAGCTCATGATTTCCGATCGAATGATCCCCTTTTGAAGCTTCTACGACGACACCTTCCAAAATAATCGCATCTGGGAAAAAAAAATAAATAATAATAAATAATAAAGCATTTGAGCCGTACGGTCGTTACTATAGGCAACGCTGCAGCGTTGCCTCTGATTATTATTATTTTTTTCCCTGGGGTGATTGTATCGACCTAGTGGTCCTAGGATATTGCCAGAGGGCTCACTCGAATGTAAGTCGATAATTCTAGTTTCCGTCTTAAGTGACAAAATAGACTGGAGGGCAGCTAGGCCCCCTCCCCCACCCCTTTTGTCCCCCAATCGTCCAATTAAAATCTTGAGATAGCCATTTTGTTCATCATAGTTGAAAAACCCAATAACTTTGTCTTTGGATATAACATGAGACCCCCCCCCCATAGCCCCAGGGAAAGGTCTTTAAGTTATAAAAATTGCCCATTGTTTACGCATAGTATTTGTTATTTGGAAGCATGCATACATTTTAATGTAGGAGGACGAATTTCCTGCTGTTTTTTTTTTCACGGGATAACTTTCCATGGGGAGGGAAGTTTCCAGGAGGTGAACTTGTCAGAGGAAATTATACACTGGGGGGTTTGGCCAGAATTCCTATATAAAATAATTTTTTATAGTTCTTGCTTTCTCTTTTCCATCTGAATTTTACGCTTGGAGTCGTTAAGGGTAATTGTCCTGGGTAAATTTTCACCGGGATTGAATTTTCTAGAGGATTTATCCGTGGGGAGGGTAAATCTCCGCGGAGGGTGGGCCAGACTTCCTGGGATTATATAAAAAACGATCAGAAATTAAATTTAAAAAAAAACAGAATTTTCCACTGAAAGTAAGGAGCAACATTAGAACTTGAAACGAACAGAAATTATTACATATATGAAGGGGATTGCCTCTTCCTCAACACCTCGCTCTTTACGCTGAAATTTGAATTTTATCCCAATTTTTTAAGAACGACTCCTGAAACATAAGGGTCGTTTAATTGGAACAATAAGAAGCTTTTCAAAAGTACTAAGAAACTTTAGCGTAAAGAGCGAGGTGATGAGGAGGAGGCAACCCCCTTCGTATATGTAATAATTTCTGTCCGTTTTCGTTTTAAGTTTTAATGTTGCTCCTTGGTGGATAATTTCAAAGACCACACTGCTTTTCCATGACGATAAATAATAGTTCAAATAGGGATAAAATCCTTTTAGTAGACAGTGTTTCACAAACAGTGATAAAATTTCACAAAAATGCTAAATATTTCAGTCACTGCATATGTGACCAAAATATTTAGTATTTTTTTATGAAATTTTACCACTGTTTGTGAAACACTGTCTATTAAAATGACTTTATCTTTATTTGAACTTTTATCTATCGTAATGTTGCTCCTTACTTTCAGTTGAAAAAAACTTGTTTTTTATTTAATCCTTTATAAGAACGAGGCTTCACAGATACATTTTAACAGAAAGTTGAACATATATAACACTTTTTTGGAATCAGATTCAGCGATTTTGAATCTGTATTATTGAAGGACCTAAACTCTTGCCCTCGGACCCGCATTCTTCTCCATCTCCCCCATTTAATATTCTAGCATGACTGTACTAAATGAAAATAAACTGATTAAGTAAGTAATTTTGTTATGGGTGTATTGTTTCCACCAAAATTGATTATAAGGATTTCTGAGTTTGTTGAATACAAATCTGAGGCCAATAATAAAATGCAAAGATGCAGAATGAAAACATGGCGGAGTTCCTTTTTATGAATAGGAAAGGACAAAATGTAAATCTAAATCTAACATATGAAATCCCTGTATGAAACATCAAACCTAAAACAAGCAGAAATTGCAGTCAATGAAGAAATTAAACCCAAAACATAGATTACAATCAACAAAAGAGCCAAACTTGAGATTAACATAAATTACCGCAAATAAATGGTGATGCTGTCACTTCCTTAAACCCTCGATAGACCAGAGCTTCAAGTGGATTTTACTGAAAACAAAGCATATTTTTCTTACCATTTTTCTTTTTTATCATAAAAAAATAAACGAAACAGCGCCCCAACTTCGAAGAATTTTCTTTTTTTCGATATCACTACATCACAGATATATATATATATATATATATATATATATATATATATATATATATATATATATATATATATATATATATATATATATATATATATATATATATAATATTTTTAATGATGTAATTCCGAGGGGGCATCCACTTCCCGCCACTTGGTTTACATCTCATAACGCCACATGTGCGCAGTTTCGCCACGCTTGGGACAGTTTCTGCCATACTTGGCACAGTTCCACCACGAAGGGTACACTTCCGCCACGCTTGGCACGTACTACCTAGGGTACGTGATTTCAGATATTCTTTGTTTTCATGTTTATGTGGCGGAAATTTGAAAAGCTTGAGAGCCCATTCTCTACACTATTCTTGGAAAAACTTTTTATTTTCTAATTTAAGTTGGATATGATGACCGTTCAGCCAAGAATATCGAAATGGGAGTTCATGACAGTGAATTTAGGACACTAAGATTTGCATTACATTAACTCGATGTTTGTAAATTTTCCCCTCTATTCGACAGATGTAGAGAAATGATACAGGAAACCTGTAGTCAAAATTCTACTTCCTCTGCTGATAACTATTTTTTATGGTGTAATTAGTGGTTTCAGTTTTACTCACGCAATTTAAATCAACCTTTGGGGTAGTATGGTATCATATTCAGAATTTATGCAGTGTAAGCTATATTTACAAGAATATTTGAAAGTTCACTGCACTCCAGATAAATTACCGTTACGAGTAACTTTTTCCGAGAAATATAATTACAGTAATCTTTCTATTGGCCTAACAGAGGGATCTAGGGCAAGATAAAAACAGCAAAAATAGGCTAATTCTTCTCTAGGAGAATTCTATTTCAAAGCAAAAATTAATTGCAAAAAAATTCTAATGGAAGTAGGTCCACAAAGCAAAGCTGAAACTTAAAATGAACTTAAGAATTATTACTTCGCAGTTTATGGAACATGTATCGTCTAAACCGGCTCAAATAAAATGACTCGTGACATTTCCATATATTTGCAGAATTCTAAAAGAAGTGCTTTACTGAAAACCGAGCTTGTTCGAGTTTTTTACAAAAGTAAAATTATATACTGTCTCCAAGACAAAGGGCCCATTAGCGAACTCTCTCAGAGACTTAAACACCGCAGAGAGCTATTGAGAACCTGGGTCTTGAATCCATTTAGTCATTGAGACGGTCACCTGATTCTGATGTTTGAAAAATAATTTTAAGTTATCGAATGCCCTTAATATTAAGTCTGTTGGTTTTAAATTATTAAGAATTTTATAAGAAAAATTGAAAGGTTTTAATTTTACATTAGAGTTAACTAGAGTTTTGTTAACTTCGCCAAAAGAAAGACTATCTGAAGAGACAAAGGAACTGGGATATGAATTTCGACACTTTAACATTAAAAATATGGACATATAAAAAATCTAGATATAGGCTAATCCACCATAGTAAACACATGTTATAATTAATGGCTAAAATAAAAAAAATAGACATTTAAGCTTATTTTTAAACTAAAATTAATAGGGATACATTAAAAATATCCAAAGCAGGGCCGCATCCAGTATTTTTGTTCAAGGGGGGTTTTACTAAATTTTGACTTTTTTTTGGGGGGGGGGTTACTAATTTTTGACTCAGTTTTCGACTAATTTTACTGATTTTTACCTAGGTTTTACTAACTTTCGACTTATTTTCGAGTCGGTCAAAAATTTCGGGGGGGGGGGGGTTCAAACCGGGTAACCCCCCCCCCCTGGATACGGCCTTGATCCAAAGTATTACACAATTCAGCGCCTCTGAGAAATTCAGAAAATATGAAAAATACTACATTACACGTGGACTGATAACTACCCGAAATTGAAAAAATAGTTGAAGCCTACCTTCTTCTTCCTTGTTCAACGACATTTCACTGTCGCTTAAACATCCATCACTTTCTTCACTATCAATATGTGGTAGCGTGGCACAAATGACATCAAACACACTGTTTAAAGATACAAGCATTGCCACCGTTCCTAGAAAGGCATTGGGCTAAACCTATAAAAATTAAATTTTAGTGCGTATTTTTGAGGTGAATCAAACAGTTCGTTGTAATGAACTGTAATTAAGGAGCGATGCGGCACAATAGTAACGGAAACCTATAAATAACAGAGTTTTGATAACAATAGATACACCAAAAGAATCAAATTTTGATGCTTATTCAAAATATATAAAATTCATCAAATTTAATATGCCCATCAAAAGTTACGAGTCTGAGAAAATTTGCCCAATCTTGAAAAAGGGGGGAACATCCCTGAAAAATCAAATAATCCTAATGAAAATCACTCCATCAGATTCAACATACCAGGGAACCCTACTGTAGAGGTTTCAAGCTCCTATGTACAAAAATGTGGAACTTTTTTCCAGCAGAAAGGTCACGGATATGTATTTATTTTTTTCCCAGGGATCATAATGGACCATTGATCGTAGAAGATCGGGAGAGGGCTCATTTGACCGAAAATCAAAAGTTCTAGAGCCCTTTTTAAGTGACCAAAAATATTGGAGGGCAGCTAGCCCCCTCCCACATTCATTTTTCTCAAAGTCACCTGATCAAAGTATAGAACCACTTTGTTCAGCATAGTAAAAAAATCAAATAGCTATGTCTTTGAGGATGACTTAACCCCCCCAGTCCCCGAGGGAAGGGGCTGCATGTCATGAACTTTGCCCATTGTTCCCTGGTCCTTACTTCTGTCCCATGTGCGGGAAAGAGGAAGATCTGTTTCATTTTGTGGGGAAGTGTAGGGAATTAATAGATTTAAGGAAAGAATTGTTTGGGGTTGAGGCTTGGGAGGGAGATGAGATAATAAATTTATTAGCAAGGAACGATATGGGAGGTATAAAGAGATCCGAAAGGTTCCTCACGATGGGTATAGAGCGTAGAGAAAGGTTTTTTGAAGATTAGGGGTGAGGGTGATATTTCACTAGCCTAGATTATACTTTTGTGCCAATTTATGTTTGTATGAAAGTGTGTTTTTGTGACCACGGCCCTTTGGGATTTTGTGTCAATAAATTATGTTCTATAGTATTGGTTATTAGGAAGTATACAGAAGTTTTCAGGGGGAACTTTTCTGGTAAGGGGTCGAGGGGGGGGGGGTACGTGGGAGGACCTGTTCCATGGAGGAAGGGACTTCTCCTTGGAGGGGAGCCGGATTTCCCAGCATGTAATATGAGGGGGGCCACCCCCTCGTCAATACCTTGGTCTTTACGCTAAAGTTTTTTAGTACTCTTAAGATCTATTTATTCTAATTAAACACCCTTTGTGATTCAGAGGTCATTCTAAAACAATTGGGAAAAAATTCAATCTTTAGCGTAAAGAGCGAGATATTGACGAGGGGGCTACCCACCTTATATAATTTCTGCTCGTTTTAAGTTTTAATGAAGCTCCTTACTTTCAGTTGAAAAAACTTGTTTTTTTTTTATTTAATTCAAACCAAAGAGGCATCGCTCCTCCTATATTGTCGAATCCATAAATAACCTATATAGAGAAAACATTGAATTGAACGACATGCGACGACTGAAGTGTTATTGGATGTGATTCTGCTAAACATTTAAAAGAAGAAAAGAGCTTTTGATACGGCACATTTAAAGAAAAGAACAGAAATTTTGATTTTGCACAATGAAGTAAGAAAAGATGTTTAAGGGACGAAAGTTAGAAACCCAGCTAGGAACATTAGCAAAAACACTTTAAGCTTGGTAAAAGGGAAAAACAGCTTAAATAATCAGATTAGATCTTGTAAGAACAACAGGAAAGTATAGAAGGCATTTAAGTGTAAATCAAGGCGATGTGAAACGGAGGCCATGACAGAGCTACCGAGGATCTGGAAAATGCAGCCAGACGGCATAATATTATGATATTGTATTGGCAGATTAAGAAATGGAGAGGAAGTAGTCAGTCTGGAATTGTCCCAGTTAATGATGGGAACAGAACTCAATTAGGGATAACGAAAAAATACTAAAGGGAGATGGAACGAATATTCTGAGAATGCGTTGAGCCCTGATACAATTGTAGTAAATTATAAAGAAAAGAATGAAGCAATTTTCAAAAATTTGGAAGTAAAGGAATATTTGCTTTGCGAGGAAGAAAACCATGAATAAGTTTTTGAAATGTGGTGGTTGCGAAGTAAGAGATTTGAAGATTTTAAGAGGTTGCGAAGGGAAGAGATTTTGAAGACAACGAAGATGATTTTCTAAAAAAAGGAACTTAGTGAGTTTAGGAAACTTTAATTAAACTCTTCTACAAGAAAGATGGTAAGAAGGAGCATGGAAATTACAGAGGCACTAGCTTGATTCATGTGGGAAGCAAATAACTTAGCATGATGATACTTATTAGGCTAAGAGACGCTATAAACAAAGTTTTAAGAGAAGAGCAGTGTAGTCATAGGCAGCGCGATAGCGCTGCCTAATTAAAGAACGATGTGGGCACAATGTTTTTTTTTCCTCCATACCCGGGCACTTCGCATCGAAGGAGTCGATTGGAATTTGGAGTGGCTAGTGCCCTTTTTAATAGTCGAAAGTGATTGGAGGGCAACTATCCCCCCCCCCACGCTCATCATTCCCCAAATACATCCAATCAAAATTTTGAGACAGCCATTTTTCGAAGCTTAGTTGTTTTTCAAATAGAAAACATGTTTTTAAGAAGGACACTCCCCCGCACCCCTCGGCGCAAGGGTTTTAAGTTATGCCCTGGGGGCATATAGGATTTTTAAAGAAAGTGTTGTCGTAAAAACTTCAAAAAAGACTCATTTCATTGGAAATTCAAAGGGCTATGTGCTCTTTCTAATAGTCGAAAGTGATTGGAGGGCAACTAGCCCCCCCCTCAACACCCAACATTCCCCCAAACACATCCAATCAAACTTTAGAGATAGCCATTTTGTTCAGCGTAGTTGATTTCCAGACAGAAAATAAGTTTTCGAGGGGGACACTCCTCCACAACCCTAAGGGCAAGGGTTTTAAGTTATGCCCTGGGGGCATATAAGAACGATGTTGGCACAATGCATTATTTATTATTTTTTTTACTTTAGAGCAGGGCACCTTGTATAAAAGAAGTTGTCGCAGAAGATTCAAAAAGAGCTCCTTCAATCCAGCATTTGAATGGCTTGGGCCTAATTTAATAGTTGAAAAGGGCTGGAATGAGGCAAAAACCCATTCCACGCCCCTTCCTTCTCAAAATCCATCCAAACAAAATTTTGGGATAGCCATTCTGTTCAGCTTAGTTGGTTTTCAGAGAGAAATGTTGCTTTTGAGGAGGAGACACCCCCACAGCCTTCAAGGCAAGGTTTGTAAGCTATGTCCTAGGGGCATTTAAGGTTTATTATAGAAGGCGTTGTCATAGAAACTTCAAAAAGGCTCATTCGATTAGAAATTCAAAGTTCTAGTGCCCTTTATAATAGTCGAAAGTGATTGGAGGGCAAATAGCCCCCCCCACTCCCATCATTCCCCCAAACATCCAATAAAAATTTTGAGGTAGCCATTTTGTTCAGCGTAGTTTATTTCCAGATAGAAAATATGTTTTTGAGGAGGAGATTCCCCCACAACCCTCGGGGCAAAGGTTTTAAGTTATGCCCTGAGGGCATATAAGAATGATGTTGGCACAATGCATTATTTTTTTCCTTTAGAGCAGGGCACTTCGTATAGAAGAAGTTGTCTTAGAAACTTCTAAAAGGGCTCACTCAATTGAAAATTGGAGTGGCTTGTAGCCTACCCTTTTTAATAGTCGAAAGTGATTGGACGGCAACTAACACCCCTTCCACGCCCACCATTTCCCGAGACACATCCAATCAAAATTTTGTTATAGCCCTTTTTGTTCAGCGTAGTTAATTTGCAGATAGAAATTATGTTCTTGAGGAGGACACTCCCCCACAGCCCTCAGGGCAAGGGTTGTAAGTTATGCCTTGGGGACATGTAATGTTTTTATAGAAGTCGTTTTCGTAGAAACTTCAAAAAAGACTCATTCAACAGGAAATTCACAGGGCTAGCGCCCTTTTTAATAGTCGAAAGTGATTGGAGGGCAACTAACCTCTCACGCCCTTCTTTTCCCCAAACACATTGATTCAAAATTTTGAGATAGCCATTTTATTCAACGTAGTTTTAAGTTCTGTAAATTAGGTCTTTGAGGATAACAACCCCCTCACAGCCCTCAGGGGCTGTGAGGGGGTTGTCATCCTCACACCCTTTCCACGCCCACCATTTCCCCAACTCAAGGGGGTTGTCATCCACACACCCCTTCCACGGGGGTTGTCATCCAAACACCCTTTCCACGCCCACTGTTTTCCACAACTGATCCAATCAAAATTTTATGACAGCCTTTTTGTTCCACACAGTTTAAGTTCGGGAAAACATACCTTTAATCAGAACACTTCTCCCAAATTCGTTAGGACACCGGCTACAAGCTATGCCCTTTGGGCATATAAGATTTTATTGAAAACTTTGTCATAGAAACTTAAAAACAGCTCATTCGATTGGAAATTCAAAGGTCTAGTGCCCTTTTTAATAGTCGAAAGTGATTTGAGGGCAACTAGCCCCCTCTCATGCCCACCTTTTCCTCAAACACATCCAATCAAAGTTTTTAGATAGCAATTTTGTTCAGCATAGTTGATTTCCAGATAGAAATTATGTTTTTGAGGAAGACACTCCCCCAAAGCCCTCAGGGCAAGGGTTGTAAGTTATGCCCTTGGGGTATATAATGTTTTTATAAAAGCGTTGTTGTAGAAATTACGATAAAAGCTAATTCGATTGCAAATTGAAAGGGCTAGTGCCCTTTTTAATAGTCAGAAGTCATTTGAGGGCAACTAAACCCCTCTCACGCCCACCTTTTCCCCAAACAAATTCAATCAAAATTTTTAAGATGGTCAGTTTGTTCAACGTAGTTGAAAGTTCTGGATATTAGGTCTTTGAGGATGACAAACCCCCAAAAGCCCTCAGGGCAAGGGTTGTAAGTTATGCCCTTGGGGCATATAAGTTTTTTATAGAAAGCAGTGTCGTAGAAACTTCAAAAATGACTCATTCGATTGGAAATTGAAGTAGCTAGTGCCCTTTTTAATAGTCGAACGTGATTGGAAGGCAACTAACACCCCTTCCACGCCAACCATTTCCCAAAAAAACAATCAAAATTTTGAGATAGCCATTTTGATCCACGCAGTTTAAAATTTAGGAAATTATATATTTCATTACAATCGCCGCCCCACAGTCTTTAGGGCCATGAATATAAGCTCAGCCCTGGGGGCATTTAAGTATTTATTGAAATCTTTGTCATAGAAGATCGAAGAGGAGCCCTCTCAAATATAAGTTGAATAATTCTCTTTTTAGTAGTCTTGAAAGTGGCTTGAGGGCACCTAACCCCCCTCTCACGCCCACCATTTCAACAAATACATTCAATCAACATTCTTAGATAGCCATTATATTCAACGTAGTTTAAATTTTTTTGAAATTAGGTCTTTAAGGACAACCCTCCAACCCCACAGCCCTCAGGGCAAGGGTCGTAAGTTATGCCCTGGGGACATATAAGGTTTTTATAGAAAGCGATGTTGTAGAAACTTCAAAAAGGGCTCATTCGATTGGAAATTGAAAGGGCTAGTGCCCTTTCAACAGTCGAAAGTGATTGAAGGGCAACTAACCATTTCCTCTCGAGCCTACCTTTTCCCTAAACACATCCAATCAAAATTTTGAGATATCCATTTTGTTCAACGTAGTCGAAAGCTTAGGAAATTAGTTCTTTTAGGATGACAACCCCATCAGAGCCCTCAGTGCAAGGGTTGTAAGTTATGCCCTGGGGTATATAAGGTTTATATAGAAAGTTGTTGTAGAAATTTCAAAAGGGGCTCATTTGATTGGAAATTGAAATTGCCCTTTTTAATAGTCGAAAGTGAGTGCAGAGTAATTAACCCCCCTCTCACGCCCACCATATCCCCAAACACATTCAATCAAACTTTACAGATAGCCATTTTGTACAACTTAGTTGAAAGTTCTGGAAATTATGAATTTAAGAATAACAAACACCCCAGAGCTCCCAAGACAAAGGTTTTGAGTTATGCCCTGGGGGTATTAATAGTTTTTTATAGATAGAGTTATTATAAAACCTCAAAATAGGCTCATTTAACTGGAAATTGCGAGGTCTATTCCCCTTGTTAATATTCGAAATTGATTGGAGGGCAACTAACTCCCCTCGCATACCCACCATTCCCCCAAACACATCGAATCGAAATTTTCAGATATCCATTTTGTTCAACATTGCAGAAAGTTCTAGAAAGGTCTTTGAGGATGACAACCACCCTCGCAGCCCTTGGGGTAAGGGTTGTAATTTATGCCCTGGGGGAATATAAGGTGTTTATAGAAAGTGTTGTCGTAGAAACTCAAAAAGGGCTCATTCGATTGGAAATCGAAACGCCTAGTGGCCTTTATATTAGTCAAAATTGATTGGAAGGCTTGACATTTTTATAGTAAAGATCGATGTGGGTATAATGTATTAGTTTTTGTTGTTGTTGTTGTTTAGACCAGGGCAGTTTGTACTGAAGGAGTTGTCGTAGGAACTTCGAAAAGAGCTCATTCGATTGAAAATAGAAAGGGCTGATGCCCTTTTTAATAGTCGAAAATGATTAAAGGAAACTAATCCCCTCCCATGCCTACCCTCCCATTTGCGTTTATGTCTAAAAACTAAATGTTGCCATTTGATTATTTGATTTATTTGATTTTATTTGATTTATTAAAGTTATAAAAGTAAAAACATTTATATTTTTTTTCAGTAAAGTGCAAATTATGTTGCAAAAAATTGAAAACAGGGCGAATTAAAGAATATAAAGAACATAACAGGGAAAATCTTTAAAATATTAAGGTTTCATGGGAGGAGTATGGGGCAGAACATCCAATCCTCTTGTGCAAGTGCCTCTTGAGCCTGACAGGCCATTTTTGTTTCGCTTACTACGTTCTTACAACGAAAATGTACAGTATCTAACAATATACTTGCACGTACTGGTACGGTGGTAGATTAGGAATTCTTACTCAAAATGAAAGCAACAAATTCAGTACTTTAAATTAACATACTGAAACATAAGACCCGTTCTTTTGCACTAAGATCTTACATATAAAAACTTACATCTTTCTGGAAATATTTCAATTCTATCAACTCTTCCTTGTTCTAAAAACTAACTCATGTCGCCAGAAAGTGTAAAGTATGCCATTTTTCTGCCATATAGAACAATGGTGAGAGAGCTTTGATGATATACTCATCATTGTTCCTAGACCGCTGATCAGAGCAGAACGATGAAAGATGTTTGCAAAATAACACCACAAGATACAAGATCTTAGTGCTAAGATTTCACTTTGAAGCGTTCTTTGTCTAAAGATGTAGGATTTTAGCACATAGATGAGTAAAAGAACGATTTGTCGAATTGAACATAGATGAGTAATATAGGCCCTATAGAGGGCCTATATAGGCCCTATAGAACGGGCCTATAATTTCTGCAGGAAACCATTTCATCAGGAGCGTACATAAAGATTCCAAATCAAGGAGAATCCAACCTTTTTACGGGGTGGGGGATCCAACTAAAGGATAGGGTTTGTATATTGTTCGCTTGATTAAAGAATGAATGTATATTACATTTCAGAAATGGTTTGGACATGCCCGTACGTAGATTGAGATGGGTTTTGGGTCCCTTCCGCTCACCTAAAATTTATTATTTCTGATATTGTCTTCATCAATAGGGCCGTTTTTTAGCTCATCAATAAGCTAAGATCTTACATCTTTTGTCAGAAAACGCTTAAAAGTGAAATCTTTGAACAAAGATCATATACCTTTGGTCGTTTTTATGCAAACGTCTTTCTTCAATCTTGTCTGATCAGCGGTCTGAGAACAACGATGAGTTTATCATCAAAGTTCTCTCATCATTGTTCTATATGGCAGAAAAATGGCGCCCTTCACGCTTTTTGCTAACATCAGTGAGTTGTAAGATCTTGGAAAAAAGATGAGTTAAAAAAAACGATAATATTTGCAGAAAGATAAAAGATCGTAGATGTAAGATCTTAGTGCAAAAAAGCGGGCCTAATGCCTAGTGTTCGTATAATTTTCCTTATAGTTCATATATGATGTCTCCTCTCCCCCGAAACAAAAAATCGCGTAGATGCCTGGGTCCAAAGCTCATTCCTTTAATCCAAACCATCCGAATTTTCCCCTTTCGAACATATTCTCAAATTTAGTTCCGACAAAGAACAAAGTAAAGGTGAATTAAAGTTTATCGTAATACCCCAATTTAAATGCGTAAAAACAAAAGAAAAATTGGTAGTTATTAGACAACAGGAAAAATCTGGTCTAAATCACCTATCTGAATGGGTTGAAGTTAACTTTGGGGCATGACCTTAACGGTGTAACACAGTTTTGAGTGTGCACACATCCTTTGGATAATCAATTCGACAAATTGGACTTTAGTTAGGAGGTAGGATGATGGATCACCTGTCATTCATTATAAACTAGCTTACCCGTCAAGCGTTGCTATGACCTCAAAAAAAAATAATCAAGGGAAATTCCCCCGCGGAAAAAAATCAAGGGAAATTCCCCCGCGGAAAAATCCACACTGCGGAAAACTCCCTCTCGAAAAACCTTCCATGGAAAATACTCCCCCCCCCAAGGTCACCGGCAGAAAATTTTCCAGGGGGGGGGGGGCAAACACCAAAATATCAGTGGTGGCGGGGTGACAGGGAATATATTTCAGGAATTTTTTTTACGTAGGGATACGTTTATTTTTAAATTTAGGAAAAACTCTCAAATAAAAAGAACAATTAAATGCAAGCAAAGTTAAACAAAATGCACTAAATTTTAAACCGCAAGGATTCCTGGCTAAGGGGTCAATTTGTTTAATCAATAATATATATTCATTATTACGCATTTAATCTTAAAAGAAAATCCAACTCGAACTAAAATTATAGAAAGCTTACTTCCGTAGATTATATAAGATGTAGACTTGTCGTTATGCAGTTTCCTACATCTTAAAATAGTTTACAGAAGGAGTAGAGATAATCAAAAATCATCCTGCCTGCATAGATAACACGTTTTGATTTTATAACAGTCATGTAAAATGTACCTCTTTCATAACAGGACAAATTCTCCCCCTCAAACTTAAATCCCTGATATATTCATACATTAAAAAAAATAGAATAGCGAAAGAAAAACAAAATATTTCGTAATTCAATGATCTCTGTTTTGATATTGGTGGGTAATCAAACAGTTCGTGGTACCCGGTTGAATAGTAACCACAAATCTAAAAAATGAATTTTGATAGCAATTGACATATCAAAAGAATCAGCTTATTATGATGATCCCAAATATATAAAATTCATTAAGTTTAATTTTACCAATCAAAAGCTACGAGCCTGAAAAAATTTGCCTGATTTTCTAAAAAAGGGAGAAAGATCCCTCAGAGTCACAGAATTTTAATGCAAGTCGCACCATCAGATTCAGCATATCAACGAGCCCTACTATAGAAGTTTCAAGCTCATATCTGCAAAAATGTGGAATTTTGTAATTTTTGCCAGAAGAAAGATCACGGATCCGTGTTTATTTGTTTTTGTTTCTTTTTGCCCTAGGAGTGATGGTATCGACCCAGTGGGTCTAGACCGTCGAGAGAGGGCTCATTCTAATGGAAATGAAAGGTTATAGTACCTTTTTTAAGTGACCAAAATGATTGTAGGGCAACTAGGCCCCCTCCCACGGCAGCTTTTTCCCAAAATCGTCCGATCAAAATTTGGAGATAGCTTTTTTCTTCAGCATACTTGAAAGGCCCAATAACTATGCCTTTAGAGATTAAGTGACCCCCCTTCAGCCTCTGGGGAAAAATATTGTTTTATTTGTTATTGGGAATATGCATACATTTTTTGGGTGGGGAGGGGAGAAAGAATTTTCTGCTGGGGGGATTTTACACTGGGAGAATTTTCCATGAAGACAGAAGTTTCCAGGGGTGAAATTTTCAAAGGAAATTTTACACTTCGTGAATTAGTCAGAAATCCTATACGAAATTTCTTTATGTCTTGCGTTTTCTTTACCGATTCAATTTTAGGCGTGGAGATGTTAAGAGCAATTATCCCGGTTAACTTTCTATTACTATTATATTGTCCAAAGAATGTTTATGTGGGAGGGGGATTTTTTTATGTAGATGGAGCCAGGTATCCTGGCGCTATTAAAAAAAACGATCAGAAATTAAATAAAAAAACAATTTTTTTTTCAACTGAAAGTAAGGAGCAACATTAAAACTTAAAACGAACACAGATTATTACGTATATGAGGGGGTCACCTCCTCCTCAGCACCTCGCTCTTTACGCAAAAGTTTAGATTTTTGTCCCAATTCTTTAAAAATAACTACTGAAACACAAGGGTCGTTTAATTAGAACAATAAGTAACTTTTTTAAAATGCCGAAAAACTGTAGCGTGAAGAGCAAGGTATTGAGGAGGGTGAAAACCCCCCTCTTATACGTAATAATTTCTGTTCATTTTAAGTTTTAATGTTGCTCCTTACTTTCAGCTGAAAAAACTTCTTTCTTTATTGCATGAAGCTTAGAAATAAACATTTCTCTAAAGGCAGTGAAAAAAGTATGTCCATTAAAGTAAAAATATATAAAAAAAATGTAAAAATGAAAAAGATAATTGATTAAAAAAAATTACACAGAACAATAGCCTACTTACCAAAACTAGATATAAACTCCCAGCGTTCAGTTCTGTTGAGCAATGCCGAAGCGCTGGACGGATATTTTTTAACAATATCGACAGTTTTGAACTTGGTTATCAAACACCAACATATTTAATACCTTTAGACTCAATTGTTTATAAAAAGTAACATATTATCAGAGTAGTATGTTCAAAGTAAAACATTAAAACTAAGAGTAAAAGAATCAAATAAAAATTTTGTAATTCAACATTTTTAATTTAATGTTTGACACCTTTAAACTTCATAACTGTAAAAAACTAAATCTTGTTCAAGATAACTATGAATAACTATGACTATGCCATAGGCATAGTTATTTGGCCTTTCAACTATGCTGAACAAAATGGCTACCTCAAAATTTTGATCGTATGACTTTGAGGAAAGGACGTGGGATGGGCGTAGTTTCCCTCTAATCTTTTTAGTCAATTAAAAAGGGCACTAGAACTTTTAATTTCCGCTCGAATGAGCCCTTTTTCCCGATATTCTAGGATCCCTGGGTCGATACGATCACCTCTGAAAAAAAAAACAAAAAAAAAAAAAACATCTGTGATCTTTCTTCTTGCCAAAAATACAAAGTTCTGCATTTTTCCAGATAGGAGCTTGAAACCTCCATAGCTTGAAACCTCCAAACCTCCATAGGGTTCTCTGATACGCTGAATCTGATGGGATGATTCTTTGAATTTTAGAAGGAGTTTTTCCTCTTTTTCGAAAATCATGCAAATTTTCTCAGGCCCATGGCCTTTGATGGATAAGACTAAACTAAAAATATTGGGAATCAGCATAATAAGCCACTTTTTTTGATATATCTATTCGTACCAAAATTCCGTTTTTTTAGTTTCGTTTACTATTGAGTCGGTCACTCCTTACTCACCGGGTCGCTCCTAAACAGATCGTTACCAACTAGGGTAGTTACGTACGAGGAGAAAGAGGGATACATGCCTATGTGAAAACAACTCCTAGACACAGTTAATTTGGAACCCCAGACACAAGGTTGTAGACTAACAGGAACGGTAACTGTCTATTGAAGTCTTGATAAACATTTAAGCCTGACTAGAAAAGCATGTTAATACTGCTTTGTGTCCATACATAATCGAATGAAAACAGAACTTTAGTAAAGAGCGACTTGTCTCCAAGGTTTTCCCCTCGGCATCATTGTGTAAAACGGATCCGATAAAAATAAAAGGTTTTGTAAAAAGCATCCAGTCTTACTAATACGGCCAGTAGCGTAGGAAGAGGGTCCGCCCCAGGTGCCAGCCCTGGAGGGGTGACAAAAATTGGTCTAAAAGGACTTATGAGTGATTAGGGCCTGCCGTGCAAAAAGTGAGGTAGCAAAGTAGCAATGCTATTTGGCAGTTTTCAACTTTGTTGCCAGATTTTGGCTGAAAATACCATTTTTATATATAAAACAATTTTTTCTCAAAGAAAAGCTGTCAAAGCACAAGTTGTGCTCTGCCGTGAAAAAAGTGAGGTAGCAAAGTAGCAATGCTATTTGGCAGTTTCCAACTTTGTTGCCAGATTTTGGCTGACAATACCAAATTTATATATAAAAATAATGTTTTCTCAAAGAAAAGCTGTCAAAGCACAAGTTGTGCTCTGCCGTGAAAAAAGTGAGGTAGCAAAGTAGCAATGCTACTTGGTAGTTTTCAACTTTGTTGCCAGATTTTGACTGAAAATACTATTTTTATACATAAAATTATTTTGCTCAAAGAAAAGCTGTCAAAGCACAAGTTGTGCTCTGCCGTGAAAAAAGTGAGGTAGCAAAGTAGCAATGCTATTTGGCAGGTTTTCAACTTTGTTGCCAGATTTTGGCTGAAAATACCATTTTTATATATAAAAAAAAATTTTCTCAAAGAAAAGCTGTCACAGCACAAGTTGTGCTCTGCCGTGAAAAAAGTGAGGTAGCAAAGTAGCAATGCTATTTGGCAGTTTTCAACTTTGTTGCCAGATTTTGGCTGAAAATACCATTTTTATATATAAAACAATTTTTTCTCAAAGAAAAGCTGTCAAAGCACAAGTTGTGCTCTGCCGTGAAAAAAGTGAGGTAGCAAAGTAGCAATGCTACTTGGCAGTTTTCAACTTTGTTGCCAGATTTTGGCTGAAAATACCATTTTATATATAAAAACAATTTTTTCTCAAAGAAAAGCTGTCAAAGCACAAGTTGTGCTCTGCCGTGAAAAAAGTGAGGTAGCAAAGTAGCAATGCTACTTGGCAGTTTTCAACTTTGTTGCCAGATTTGTCTGAAAATACCATTTGTATACATAAAAATATTTTGCTCAAAGAAAAGCTGTCGAAGCACAAGTTGTGGTCTGCCGTGAAAAAAGTGAGGTAGCATAGTAGCAATGCTACTTGGCAGTTTGTATGGCCTATTAAAATTTGTTGGCAGATTTTGTCTGAAAATACATACTTTTTTTTGCCAGAAGAAAGAACATGAATACGTGTTTATCTGTTGTTGTTTTTTTCCGGAGGTGATCGTGTCAAACCAAACCAATGGTCCTTGAAGAACAGGAGAGGGCTCATTCAAACAGAAACCAAAAGTTGTAGTGCCCTTTTTAAGTGACCAAAAAGATTAGAGGGTAAGCAACTCCCTTTTTTTTCCTCAAAAACGTCTGATCAAATTTTGAGACATCACTTTCATTCAGCCTAATTGAAAGATCTAATAATTGTGCCTTTGATGGTGATTTATAAACTACCGTGTCACTAGGGAAAGTTACGCAATTTGCCAATTGTTCACATATAGCATTTATTATTTGGAAAAATACGGATTTTTTAGGAGGGGAGGGGGTCCATGGGGAGAATTTTCCGTGGAGAAAAAGTTTCCTTGGAGAATCATCCTGGAGAAATTTTACATGCGGAGAGGGGATTTAATGGCATAACCTGAAATTCGGTCACAAATTAAATAAAAGAAAAAAACAAGTTTTTTCAACTGAAAGGAGCAACATTAAAATCTAAAATAAACAGAAATTATTCTGTATATGAGGGGGGGGGGGTTACTTCTTTAAAACTTCACACTTTACGCCAAAGTTTGACTTCTTGTCACAATTCTTTAAGAAAGACCAGGAGCGTGGTTTTGGAGGGGCAAGGGGGGGGGGCATTTGCTCCTCTCAAATATGGGATAAAAATAGACTATATAGCCCCTGCTACGTGAATATCCGGATACTGACCCCACTTGCCCCCCCCCCCAATGCAAATGCTGTATATTCGCTCCTGAGAAAGACTGTTCAAACACAAGGACCGTTGAGTTTGAATGACAAGTATCTTTAAAAAACTTTAAGACCTTAGCGCAAAGAGTGTGGGCTGAGGAAGGAACAGTCCCCCCTCATATACTGGTTAATTTCTGTTCGTTGTAAGTTTTAATGTTGCTCTGTACTTTTAGTTGAAAAAGCTTTATTCTATTTTATTCAGTATCAAACGAAAGACTATGTGAACGGAGAAAGCAACTATAAATATCAACTCTAGCAGTATGATGGATCATATGTCGAAGTGTCAATGTGTCGAAATATTGACAACTATCGTTCAACACTATTTAATAGATAATATATGTCCTGTTTGCCTCTTTGGCCGAACTTCCGGTACGATTCATGTAAATTAACTGTGAGTAATTACTTTTTTATTAAATCACTAAGCATTGGTTAAGTTTCGTTTACTGTTAACATTTCATTGATTAGATAAAGTTTTAATATGCAATTAACGAAACTGATGCAACACTATTGAAGGATAAAGCCGCAAACACAAATTTTGCAAAATCAATTTGAATTTTCAAAACAAGTCATAAAACAAAGTATATTTACCTTTTACTTGTCTTAAACAGAATCAATAACTTAAAACCTTACAAGTCATTTCAGTAAATACATCATAAGTTGTTGGATTCTCATGCAAGTGCTCTGCCCTATGTCACTAAGGAACGCTAAAACAAGGTAAAATTTGTCAAATATTCGATTAAATTACCAACGGAAAGATAAATATAAAAGGTGATCTTGGTATATTTAACATGAAATTGAAAAGATATACCCAAATCATCAAATTTTGGTTAAGACTTCCAGAACTTGCCCAGACTAGACTTGCTCGAGCAGCATATGAAGATCTTCTCCTTCAGTGTAACAAAACATCATGGACAGCACAAATCAAAAGGATATTAGATGAGAATGGATTTTCAAGTTCGTGGGAGAAGGGAAAAGGACCAGAAGATCAGAAAAGTTCTTCAAGGAATTTAGTGCAAGACTTGAAGACCAAGAAGTGCAACTATGGCAATCAGCTATGGACAAATCTCCGATTCTTACTTTGTATATAGAAGTAAAAGAGAATTTTGGTTAGGAGTTTTATTTCAAGCTGGTATTGCCCATTAAATATCTGAGGATTTGGATTCAGATTCGAGCAAATTGTCTTCCAATTTACGCTAAGGTTGTAAGGAAAACGAGGGAAGAACCGGAGGCCGGGTGCAGTTGCTTGAGACGGGGGTAAAATGATTATGGGTTGGGTCATTTCCTCCTACGGTGTAAGCAACTCTCTCATTTAAGGGGATCAATTATCCAGGATGTGGAAGATAGGCTGCTTTGTGAGTTAATGAGGTCTAGGACTCCCCGTTATATTGTGGCAGTAGGAAATATTGTATTGATGGGAAGGATGTCAAATGAAGTGTAATTTTTCTTTAGTATTTGTCTTTTTTGTATATGACTTTAATTGGCTTTTAAATACAGATTATTATCGTTATACCCTCAATCTGCAATTTGAGGTTAGTTTCAAATACAATAATCGCTACCGTAGAAAATTCTTTGGAACCCCTAAATGGGCACTTGATTCTGCCGGTTTTTAGATAGCAGAACTAATAAGAGAGCCTATCATTCGATTCAAAACTTCGTGGTAAGTTGATATTTCATAGTCATCTATTCCAGATGCACAAGCAACAACGAAATCCCATAAAATCCCAAGGCTTAAAAAAATCATAAGATATTAAGTAACAATAATAAACCTTGGAATCTATTAAGCATATATGTAATAATATTGTCATTTAATACATTATTGAAGTTAATTGTTGATATATAATCATCCCCATCACCAAGATGCAAGGGTAAACACTGAAATTTTAATATTCTGGGGAAAATGTGCGAGAGGATGCTTTGATGCCAGTAAAAGAGGAAACTGGGGAAAAGAGGACGCTTTGATGAAATAAAGAAGAAAGTATTTTTTAGTATTGAATACTAGAACTGATAGGAAACATATCACTGAAAAGGCATAATTTTAGCTAGATTAGACGAACATTATCGATAGACGCTTTTCTGACACACTATTTGAGAGAATATTGACTCAAGTTTAGCTTTTAAATTCAATGATTGAAATGGCGATATCTGTGCAGTGCACGACAGTAGAGATGACCCTATAACTCCCATCCCTCACCCCTGCTGCCACCTACAACTTTTTTATATAGTTTATGTCTAACGGGGACAGAGTCAATGACCTCTTTCTCCAAGGTTGTTTTTGGCCAAGTGCCCGCTAGGGGAGAATGTTATGATCCAGGAAACAGTATTTGTTGTTGTTGTTGCTTTTGCATCGCTCTCAGCGAATGTCAAGGTGTCATTAGGGAGAACACGTGGTTAATGGGGTCAATGACCTCAAATTTCCAAAGGTCATTAATCAAATTGTTTCCGGGGAAGTTAATTAATGTCTGACAGATGACGTCAAGTTAATTAATGTCTTTGGAGTTCGAGAAGAATGTTTCCGGGGCAAAGTTTAGATCAAACGTGACAGGTGATGTCAAGATTGATTGATTATGCACGAAAGGGGAATTAATTTGTTGTTTCCAAAGAGAATTATTGATTCAAAAAAGGGGAATTAATTTGTTGTTTCTAAGGGGAAGGTGGGAAAGAGATATATTGATTGCGTAATCGAAGGGAGAGAATTCCCGAGAAATTGATTACATAATCGGTAGAACCCTATCAGGAGCTCGTGACTGGAATCCATTTATCTGCATAGAATGACGTAATCAACCACTGAAATTACGTTTAGGAATTATTTGGGCGAAACCGTCTTAGACATTTCAGGGAATTATTTCGGCGAAACAGTTAGAGAGATTTTAAAAGATGATTTTAGAAGAGGTATTATAAAAAGATTGGAGGGAGAAACTGCATGGTCGTTAAAATACACAAGTTCCATTTGAACAGTGTCATGAGGTCCCCTACCCCAACCCCAATGGATCCTCATACCCCATAAGTTCTCATACCCCACCCCAACCCCGAAGTAAGCCCCCGGTCCTCAAAGGTCCCACAGGCTCCCAAAGGGTCCCCGGACCCCCAATGTTATGTTATGTTATGCTATGTTATGTTATGGTAAGCTATGTTATGTTATATTATGCTATGTTATGTTATGCTATGTTATGTTTCGCTATGTTATGTTATGTTATGTTATGCTATGTTATGCTATGTTATGCTATGTTATGTTATGTTATGTTATGCTAAGTTATGTTATGCTATGTTATGTTATGCTATGTTAAGTTATGCTATATTATGTTATGTTATGCTATGTTATGTTACGTTATGCTATTTTATGTTATGTTATACCTTTCAAAAGACATTTCAGAGCAAGTTCCTTTCTTAATGTCCCTTTCTAAACCCATTTTCCAACTTGAAGTACTTATCTTTTTCACGTACAACTATACTTTACAGCTTTTTGGTTACCTCAACACCAAGAAATTCTTTTCAAAGACCATTTCAGAGCAAGTTCCTTTCTTAGTGACCATCCTAAACCCATTTTACAAATTGAAGTACCCATCCTTTTAGCTTAGAGTTTTAGTTTGGTTTAGTTTTAGTTAAAAGTTTAGAGTTTCTAGCTTAGAGTCATAGCTTAGAGTTTTTGTTAGAGTTCTAGTTTAGTTTAGTTTTAGTTAAAAGTTTAGTTTTTAGCTTAGAGTCTTAGTTTAGAGTTTTTTGTTGAAGTTCTAGTTTAGTTTAGAGTTTTAGCTTAGAATTAGATTTTTAATTAGAGTTCTAGTTTAGTTTAGTTTTAGTTAATAGTTTAGAGTTTTATCTTAGAGTCTTAGCTTAGAGTTTTTGTTAGAGTTCTAGTTTGGTTTAGTTTAGTTAAGAGTTTAGAGTTTTAGCTTAGAGTCTCAGCTTAGAGTTCTAGTTTAGTTTAGTTTTAGTTAAGAGTTTAGAGTTTTTAGCTTAGAGTCTTAGCTTAGAGTTTATGTTGAAGTTCTAGTTTAGTTTAGTTATAGTTTAGAGTTTTTAGCTTAGACATAGAGTTTTAATTAGAGTTCTAGTTTAGTTTAGGTTTAGTTAAGAGTTTTAGAGTTTTTAGCTTAGAGTCTTTGACTAGTTTTATTTAGAGTTCTAGTTTAATTTAGTTTTAACCAAGAGTTTAGAGTTTTACCATAGAGTCTTAGCCTAGAGTTTTAGTTAGAGTTAAAGTTTAGTTTAGTTACAGTTAAGAATTCAGATTTTTAGCTTAGAGTCATAGCTTAGAGTTTTTAGTTAGAGTTCTAGTTTAGCTTAGTTTTAGTTAAGAGTTTCTAGAGTTTTAGCTTAGAGTCATAGCTTAGAGTTTTTGTTAGAGTTCTAGTTTAGTTTAGTTTTAGTTAAGAGTTTAGAGTTTTTAACTAAGAGTTTTTTGATAGAGTTCTAGTTTAGTTTAATTTTAGTTAATTTAGGTTAGGTTAAGTTAGGTGAGGTTAGGTTAGCCTACGGTACAAGCGTACTTAGGCTAACCTTACCTAACCTAGCTTATCCTAACATAAAATAACTTAATCTAGCCTAACCTAACCTAACTTAAACACGGAGAGATGTTGACTAGCTAACCTAACCTAACCTAACTTAGCTAACCTAACCTAACTTACCTATGCTGACTTAATCTAACCTAATCTAACCTAACTTAATCTAGTCTATCCTAACCTAACCTAGCCATACTCGCCGTAAAATCCTCAACCCTAACTAAAACTCTAATCTAAGACTTTAAGGTAACCTAACCTAACCATACTAATCTAACTTATTAACTAATTAAGCTAACCTAATCTAACCTAGCTTAAACGTGGAGAAACCTAACCGCTAACCTAACCTAACCTAATCTAACCTATGGTTTTGGTATTTCTATGCAATATTGTGTAATTTTGTGGTTATGCCAGTTTAGACTAAACTTCAACTATAACTAAATCTCTAAGCTAAGATTCTAGGCTAAACCTCTAAGCTATAACTCTTAACTAAAACTAAACAAAACAATGACTCTAACTAAAACTCTAAGCTAAGACTCTAAGCTAAAACTCTAAACTCTTAACTATAACTAAACGAAACGAAACTTCAACCCTAACTAAAACTCTAATCTAAGACTTTAAGGTAAAACTCAAAACTCATAACTAAAACTAAACTAGAACTCTAACTAAAACTCTAAGCTAAGACTCTAAGGTAAAACACCAAACTCTTAACTAAAACTAAACTAAGCTAGAACTCTAACTAAAACTCTAAGCTAAGACTCCAAGCTTAAACTCCAAACCCTTAACTATAACTAAACTAAACTTCAACTCTAAGTAGAACTCTAAGCTAAGACTCTAAGGTAGAACTCTAAACTCTTAACTAAACTAAACTAGAACTTCAACAAAAACTCTAAGCTAAGACTCTAAGATAAAACTCTAAACTCTTAACTAAAACTAGACTAAACTAGAACTCTAAGTAAAACTCTAAGCTAAGACTCTAAGCTAAAAACTCTAAATTCTTAACTATGACTAAACTAAACTTCAAATTCAACAAAAACTCTAAGCTCTGACTCTATTATAAAACTCTAAACTCTTAACTAAACTAAACTAGAACTATAACAAAAACTCTAAACTATGACTCTAAGCTAAAAACTCTAAATTCTTAACTATAACTAAACAAAACTTCAACTCTAACTATAACTCTAAGATAAGACTATAAGCTAAAACTCTAAAATTTTAACTAAAACTAAACTAAACTAAAACTCTAACAGAAAGTCTAAGCTAGGACTCTAAGCTAAAACTATAAACTGTTAACTAAATCTAAACTAAACTAGAGCTTCAACAAAAACTCTAAGCTAAGAATCTAAGCTAAAAACTCTAAACTCTTAACTAGAATTAAACTAGAACTCTAACAAAAACTCTAAGCTAAGACTCTAAGCTAAAAACTCTAAACTTTTAACTAAAACTAAATAACTAGAACTTCTACAAAAACTCTAAACTAAGACTCTAAGCTAAAACTTTAAACTCTTAACTAAAGCTAAACTAAAATAAACTAGAACTCTAACTAAAACTATAAGCTAAGACTCTAAGATAAAACTCTAAACTCTTAACTAAACTAAACTAGAACTCTAACTAAAACTCTAAGCTAAGACTCCAAGCTAAAACTCTAATCTCTTAACTAAAACTAAAATAAACTAGAACTCTAACAAAAACTCTAAGCTAAGACTCTAAGCTAAAATTCTAAACTCTTAACTAAAACTAAACTAGAACTCTAACTAAAAACTTTAAGCTAAGACTCTAAGGTAAAAAACCAAACTATTAACTAAAACTAAACTAAACTAGAACTATAACTGAAACTCAAAGGTAAAACATCAAACTCTTAACTAAAATTAAACTAAACTATAACTCTATCAAAAAACTCTAAGTTAAAAACTCTAAACTCTTAACTAAAACTAAACTAAACTAGAACTCTAACAAAAACTCTAAGCTATGACTCTAAGCTAAAACTCTAAACTCTTAACTAAAACTAAACTAAACTAGAACTCTAACTAAAAACTCTAAGCTATGACTCTAAGCTAAAAATCTAAACTCTTAACTAAAACTAAACTAAACTAGAACTCTAAGCTGAGACTCTAAGCTAAAACTCTAACCTTTAAGTAAAACTAAAGTAAACTAAAACTAAAACTATTTAGAGTTCTAGTTTAGTTTGGTTTAGTTACAGTTAAGAATTTAGAGTTTTAGCTTAGAGTCTTAGCTTAGAATTTTACTTAAAGTTATAGTTTGGTTAAGTTTTAGTTAAGAGTTTCGAGTTTTAGCTTAGAGTCTTAGCTTAGAGTTTTTGTTAGAGTTCTAGTTTAGTTTTAGTTATGAGTTTAGAGTTCTTAGCTTAGAGTTTTAGTTAGAGTTGAAGTTTAGTTTAGTTACAGTTAAGAGTTTCGAGTTTTAGCTTGGAGTTATACCTTAGAGTTTTACTTAAAGTTTTAGTTTGGCTAAGTTTTAGTTAAGAGTTTCGAGTTTTAGCTTAGAGTCTTAACTTAGACTTTTTTGTTAGAGTTCTAGTTTAGTTTAATTTTAGTTAAGAGTTTGATGTTTTACCTTTGAGTTTCAGTTAGAGTTCTAGTTTAGTTTAATTTTAGTTATGAGTTTGATGTTTTACCTTTGAGTTTCAGTTAGAGTTTTAGTTTAGTTAGGAGTTTGGTGTTTTAGCTTAGAGTCTTAGCTTAGAGTTTATTTTGTAGTTCTATTTTAGTTTAGTTTTATTTAAGAGTTTAGAGTTTTTATTTTACAGTCTTATATTAGAGTTTATTTTTAAGTTCTAATTTAGTTTAGTTTTATTTAATAGTTTATAGTTTTAGATTAGAGACTTATATTATTGTTATAGTTTTAGTTTAGTTTTAGTTAAGATTTTAGAGTTTTTTAGCTTAGAGTCTTAGCTTAGAGTTTTTGATAGAGTTCTAGTATAGTTTAGTTTTAGCTAAGACTTCAATGTTTTACCTTAGATTCATATCTTAGAGTTTTAGTTAGAGTTCTAGTTTAGTTTAGTTTTAGTTAATAGTTTAAAATTTTATATTAGAGTCTTAGCTTAGAGTTTTTGTTAGAGTTATAGTTTATTTTAGTTTTAGTTAAGAGTTTTTAGTTTAGACTTAGAGTGTTTGATAGAGTTCTAGTTTAGTTTAGTTTTATTTAAGAGTTTGATGTTTCACCTTAGAGTCATAGCTTAGAGTTTTAGTTAGAGTTCTAGTTTAGTTTAGTTTTAGTTAAGAGTTTAGAATTTTAGCTTAGAGTCTTAGATTAGAATTTTCGTTAGAGTTCTAATTTATTTAAGTTTTAGTTAAGAGATTAGAGTTTTTTGCTTAGAGTCTTAGCTTAGAGTTTTTATTATAGTTCTAGTTTATTTTAGTTTTAGTTAAAAGTTTAGAGTTTTTAGCTTAGAGTCTTAGCTTAGAGTTTTGTTAGAGTTCTAGTTTAGTTTAGTCTTAACTTAGAGTTTTTTATAGAGTTCTAGTTTAGTTTATTTTTAGTTAAGAGTTTGATGTTTTACCTTTGAATTTCAGTTAGAGTTCTAGTTTAGTTTAGTTTTAGTTAAGAGTTTTGTGTTTTACATTAGAGTCATAGCTTAGAGTTTCAGTTAGAGTTCTATTTTATTCTAGTTTTAGTTAAGAGTTTATAGTTTTATCTTAGAGTCTTAGATTAGAGTTTTTGTTAAAGTTCTAGTTTATTTAAGTTTTAGTTAAGAGTTTAGAGTTTTTAGCTTAGAGTCTTAACTTAGAGTTTTTGTTGAAGTTCTTGTTTAGTTTAGTTTTAGTTAATAGTTTATAGTTTTAGATTAGAGTCTTAGCTTAGAGTTTTTTTTAGACTTGAAGTTTATTAATAGTTAAGTGTTTAGAGTTTTAGCTTAGAGTCATAGCTTAGAGTTTTAGTTAAAGTTGTGGCTTAGTTAAGTTATAGTTTAGAGTTTAGAGTTTTACCTTAGAGTTATAGCTTAGAGTTTTAGTTAGAGTTCTAGTTCAGTTTAGTTTTAGTTAAGAGTTTAGAGTTTTAGCGTAGAGTCTTAGGTTATAGTTTGTGTTAGAGTTCTAGTTTCGTTTAGTTTTAGTTAAGAGTCTCGAGTTTTCAGCTTAGAGTCTTAGCTTAGAGTTTCTGTTAGAGTTCTAGTTTAGTTTAGTACTAGTTAAGAGTGTAGAGTTTTAGCTTAGAGTCTTAGCTTATAGTTTGTGTTAGAATTCTAGTTTAGTTTAGTAATAGTTAAGAGTTTAGAGTTTTAGCTTAGAGTCTTAGTTTAGAGTTTTTGTTAGAGTTCTAGTTTAGTTTAGTTATAGTTAAGAGTTTGGAGTTTTACCTTAGAGACTTAGCATAGAGTTTTAGTTTAGTTTATTTATAGTTAAGATTTTAGAGTTTTTGCCTAGACTCATATCATGAAATTTTTATTTGAGTCTTAGTTTACTTCATTTTTAGTTAGTAATTTAAATATCTTAGAATAGTGTATTAGCATATAGTCTTTGTTTAAGCTATAGTTTAGTTGGTAGTTCTCTATTATAATGAGAGTTTTAATTATATTTAAATTTTACCTTATCTTTACTTAAGAGTTTAGAGTTTTAGCTTAGAGTCTTAGCTTAGAGTTTTTGTTATAGTTCTAGTTTGGTTTAGTTTTAGTTAAGAGTTTAGATTTTTATCTTAGAGTATTAGATTAGATTTTTTGTTAGAGTTCTAGTTTAGTTTAGTTATAGTTAAGAGTTTGGAGTTTTACCTTAGAGACCTAGCTTAGAGTTTTAGTTTACTTTAGTTTTACTTAAGAGTTTAGAGTTTTAGCTTAGAGTCTCAGCTTAGAGTTCTAGTTTAGTTTAGTTTAGTTTTAGTTAAGAGTTTAGTGTTTTTAGCTTAGAGTCTTAGTTTAGAGTTTATGTTGAAGTTCTAGTTTAGTTTAGTTTTAGTTTAGAGTTTTAGCTTAGACATAGAGTTTTAATTAGAGTTCTAGTTTAGTTTAGTTTTAGTTAAGAGTTTAGAGTTTTTAGCTTAGAGTCTTTGACTAGTTTTATTTAGAGTTCTAGTTTAATTTAGTTTTAGCTAAGAGTTTAGAGTTTTACCATAGAGTCTTAGCTTAGAGTTTTAGTTAGAGTTAAAGTTTAGTTTAGTTACAGTTAAGAATTTAGATTTTTAGCTTAGAGTCATAGCTTAGAGTTTTTGTTAGAGTTCTAGTTTAGTTTAGTTTTAGTTAAGAGTTTAGAGTTTTAGCTTAGAGTCTTAGCTTAGAGTTTTTGTTAGAGTTCTAGTTTAGTTTAGTTTTAGTTAAGAGTTTAGAGTTTTTAACTTAGAGTTTTTTGATAGAGTTCTAGTTTAGTTTAGTTTTAGTTAATTTAGGTTATGTTAGGTTAGCCTACGTACGCGCGCTTACGTAGGCTAACGTCGCCTCACCTAAGTTAACTTAACCTAACATAACTATATATAGCCTAACCTAACCTAACTTAAACATGGAGAGATGTTCACTAATTAACCTAACCTAACCCAACTTACCTAACCTAACCTAACTTACCTAAGCTGACTTAACCTAACCTAATTTAACCTTAATTAATCTAGTCTATCCTAACCTAACCTAGCCATACTCGCCGGAAAATCCTCAACCCTAACTAAAACTCTAATCTAAGACTTTAAGGTAACCTAACCTAACCATACTAATCTAACTTATTAACTAATTAAGCTAACCTAATCTAACCTAGCTTAAACGTGGAGAAACCTAACCGCTAACCTAACCTAACCTAATCTAACCTATGGTTTTGGTATTTCTATGCAATATTGTGTAATTTTGTGGTTATGCTAGTTTAGACTAAACTTCAACTCTAACTAAATCTCTAAGCTAAGATTCTAGGATAAACCTATAATCTCTAACAATTAAATAAAAATAAAAAAGAAAATCAATATAAATAAAACTCTTTGCTAAGAATCTAAACTAAAATTATAAACTCTTAACTATAACTAAAGTAAACGAAACATCAACCCCAACAAAAACTCTAATCTAAGACTTTTAGGTAAAACTCTAAACTCATAACTAAAACTAAACTAGAACTCTAAATAAAACTCTAAGCTAAGACTTTAAGGTAAAACTCCAAACTCTTAACTAAAACTAAACTAAGCTAGAACTCTAACTAAAACTCTAAGCTAAGACTCCAAGCTAAAACTCTAAGCCCTTAACTATAACTAAACTAAACTTCAACTCTACGTAGAACTCTAAGCTAAGACTCTAAGGTAGAACTCTAAACTCTTAACTAAACTAAACTAGAACTTCAAAAAAAACTCTAAGCTAAGACTCTAAGATAAAACTCTAAACTCTTAACTAAAACTAAAATAAACTAGAACTCTAAGTAAAACTCTAAGCTAAGACTCTAAGCTAAAAAATCTAAATTCTTAACTATGAATAAACTAAACTTCAACTTCAACAAAAAATCTAAGCTATGATTCTATGATAAAACTCTAAACTCTTAACTAAACTAAGATAGAACTCTAACAAAAACTCTAAACTATGACTCTAATCTAAAAACTCTAAATTCTTAACTATAACTAAACTAAATTTCAACTCTAAATATAACTCTAAGCTATGACTATAAGATAAGACTATAGAATCTTAAATAAAATTAAACTAAACTAAAACTCTAACAAAAACTCTAAGCTAGGACTCTAAGCTAAAACTATAAACTCTTAACTAAAACTAAACTAAACTAGATCTTAAACAAAAACTCTAAGCTAAGACTCTAAGCTAAAAACTCTAAACTCTTAACTAAAACTAAACTAAACTAGAACTCTAACAAAAACTCTAAGCTAAGACTCTAAGCTAAAAACTCTAAACTTTTAACTAAAACTAAATAACTAGAACTTCTACAAAAACTCTAAACTAATACTCTAATCTAAATACTCTAAACTCTTAACTAAAAATAATATAAAATAGAACTCTAACAAAAGCTCTCAGCTAAGACTCTAAGCTAAAACTATAAACTCTTAACTAAACTAAACTATAACTCTAACTAAAACTCTAAGCTAAGACTCTAAGCTAAAACTCTAATTTCTTAACTAAAACTAAACTAAACTTGAGCTTTAACAAAAACTCTAAGCTAAGACTCCAAGCTAAAACTCTAAACTCTTAACTAAAACTAAACTAAACTAGAACTATAACTAGAACTCTAAGCTAAGACTCTAAGGTAAAACACCAAACTCTTAACTAAAACTAAACTAAACTAGAACTCTAACTGAAACTCAAAGGTAAAACATCAAACTCTTAACTAAAATTAAACTAAACTAGAACTCTATCAAAAAAACTCTAAGTTAAAAACTCTAAACTCTTAACTAAAACTAAACTAAACTAGAACTCTAACAAAAACTCTAAGCTATGACTCTAAGCTAAAACTCTAAACTCTTAACTAAAACTAAACTAAACTAGAACTCTAACTAAAAACTCTAAGATATGACTCTAAGCTAAAAATCTAAATTCTTAACTGTAACTAAACTAAACTTTAACTCTAACTAAAACTCTAAGCTAAGACTCTATGGTAAAACTCAAAACTCTTAGCTAAAACTAAATTAAACTAGAACTCTAAATAAAACTAGTCAAAGACTCTAAGATAAAAACTCTAAACTCTTAACTAAAACTAAACTAAACTAGAACTCTAATTAAAACTCTATGTCTAAGCTAAAACTCTAAACTAAAACTAAACTAAACTAGAACTTCAACATAAGCTCTAAACTAAGACTCTAAGCTAAAAACACTAAACTCTTAACTAAAACTAAACTAAACTAGAACTCTAAGCTGAGACTCTAAGCTAAAACTCTAAACTCTTAATTAAAACTAAACTAAAATAAAACTATAATCTATGTCTCTAATTTAAAACTCCAAACTCTTAACTATAAATAAAATAAACTAGAAATATAAAAAAAACTCTAAGCAAAGACTATAAGCTAAAACTCTAAACTATTGACTAAAACTAAACCAAACTAGTACTCTAACAAAAACTCTAAGCTAAGACTCTAAGCTAAAACTCTAAACTCTTAACTAAAACTAAACTAGAACTCTAATTAAAACTCTAAGTCTAAGCTAAAACTCTAAACTAAACTAGAACTTCAACAAAAAACTCTAAGCTAAGACTCTAATATAAAAACTCTAAACTCTTAACTAAAACTAAACTAAACTAGAACTCTAACAAAAACTCTAAGCTAAGACTATAAGATAAGACTCTAAACTCTTAACAAAACTAAACTAGAACTCTAACAAAAACTCTAAACTAAGACTCTAAGCTAAAAATCTGAATTCTTAACTGTAACTAAACTAAACTTTAACTCTAACTAAAACTCTAAGCTAAGACTCTATGGTAAAACTCTAAACTCTTAGCTAAAACTAAATTAAACTAGAACTCTAAATAAAACTAGTCAAAGACTCTAAGCTAAAAACTCTAAACTCTTAACTAAAACTAAACTAAACTAGAACTCTAATTAAAACTCTATATCTAAGCTAAAACTCTAAACTAAAACTAAATTAAACTAGAACTTCAACAAAAACTCTAAACTAAGACTCTAAGCTAAAAACACTAAACTCTTAACTAAAACTAAAATAAACTAGAACTTTAAGATGAGACTCTAAGCTAAAACTCTAAACTCTTAAGTAAAACTAAAGTAAACTAAAACTCTAAGCTAAGTCTCTAAGGTAAAACTCCAAACTCTTAACTATAACTAAACTAAACTAGAACTCTAACAAAACCTCTAAGCTAAGACTCTAAGCTAAAACTCTAAACTCTTAACTAAAACTAAACTAAACTAGAACTCTAACAAAAACTCTAATCTATGACTCTAATCTAAAACTCTAAACTCTTAACTAAAACTAAACTAAACTAAAACTCTATGCTAAGTCTCTAAGGTAAACAACTAAACTATTAACTATAACTAAACTAAACTAGAACTCTAACAAAAACTCTAAACTAAGACTCTGAGCTAAAACTCTAAACTTTTAACTATTACTAAACTAAACTAGAACTCAAACACAAACTATAAGCTAAGACTCTAAGCTAAAACTCTAAACTCTTAACTAGAAGTAAACTAAACTAGAACTCTAACATAAACTCTAAGCTAAGACTCTAAGCTAAAATTCGAGATTCTCAGCTAAAACTAAACTAAAATATAGATTTAGCACGCACTATAACATTACAATCTTACGGTAAATCTCCAAAATCTTGAAAGAATATAAAATTAACTAGAACTCTAACTAAAATTCTTAGGTAAAACTCTATGGTAAAACTCGAAACTCTAAAATCATACTAAACCAAACTAGAACTCTAACTAAAACTCTAAGCTATGACTCTAAGGTAAAACTCTAAACTCTTAACTATTACTAAACTAAACTTCAAGTCTAACAAAAACTCTAAGCTATGACTCTAAGCTAAAACTCTAAACTATTAACTAAAACTAAACTAAACTAGAACTTCAACAAAAACTCTAAGTTAAGACTCTAAGCTAAAAACTCTAAACTCTTAACTAAAACTTAAATAAACTAGAACTCTAACAGAAAGTCTAAGCTAAGACTCTAAGCTAAAATTCTAAACTCTTAACTAAAACTAAACTAAACTAGAACTCTAACTAAAACTTTAAGCTAAGACTCTAAGGTAAAACACCAAACTCTTAACTAAAACTAAACTAAACTAGAACTCTAACTGAAACTCAAAGGTAAAACCTCAAACTCTTAACTAAAATTAAACTAAACTAGAACTCTATCAAAAAAAACTCTAAGTTAAGACTAAACTAAACTAGAACTCTAACAAAAACTCTAAGCTAAGACTCTAAGCTAAAAACTCTAAACTTTTAACTAAAACTAAACTAAACTAGAACTTCAACAAAAAATCTAAACTAATACTCTAAGATAAAAACTCTAAAATCTTAACTAAAAATAAACTAAACTAGAACTCTAACAAAAACTCTAAGCTAAGACTCTAAGCTAAAATTCTAAACTCTTAACTAAAACTAAACTAGAACTCTAACTAAAACTCTCAGCTATGACTCTAAGGTAAAACACCAAACTCTAAGCTAAAACTCGAAACTTAACTAAAACTTAACTAAACTACAACTTTAAGTAAAACTCTAAGCTATGACTATAAGCTAAAAATCTAAACTCTTAACTATTACTAAACTAAACTTCAACTCTAACAAAAACTCTAAGCTAAGAATCTAAGCTAAAACTCTAAACTCTTAACTAAAACTAAACTAAACTAGAACTTTAACAAAAGCTCTAAGATCAGATTCTAAGCTAAACTCTAAACTATTAAATAAAAATAAACTAAACTAGAAATCTAACAAAAGCTCTAATCTAAGACTCTAATCTATGAAATCTAAACTCTTAACTAAAACTAAACTAAACTAGAACTTCTACAAAAACTCTAACCTAATACTCTAAGCTAAAAACTAAAACTAAAATAAACTAGAACTTCAACAAAAACTCTAAGCTAAGACTCTAAGTTAAAACACCAAACTCTTAACTAAAACTAAAATAAACTAGAACTCTAACAAAAACTCTAAGCTAAGACTCTAAGCTAAAATTCTAAACTCTTAACTACAACCAAACTAAACTACAACTCTAACTAAAACTCTAAGCTAAGACTCTAAGCTAAAACTCTAAAATCTTAACTAAAACTAAACTAAACTTGAACTCTAACAAAATCTCTAAGATAATACTCTAAGCTAAAATTTTAAACTCTTAAATAAAACTAAACTAAACTAGAACTCTAACTAAAAACTTTAAGCTAAGACTCTAAGGTAAAACACCAAACTCTTAACTAAAACTAAACAAAACTAGAACTCTAACTGAAACTCAAAGGTAAAACATCAAACTCTTAACTAAAATTCAACTAAACTAGAACTCTATCAAAAAACTCTAAGTTAAGACTAAACTAAACTAGAACTCCAACAAAAACTCTAAGCTAAGACTCTAAGCTAAAAACTCTAAACTTTTAACTAAAACTAAACTAGAACTTCAACAAAAACTCTAAGCTAAGACTCTAAGCTAAAAACTCTAAACTCTTAACTAAAACTTAAATAAATTAGAACTCTAACGAAAACTCTAATTTAAGACTCTAAGCTAAAATTCTAAACTCTTAACTAAAACTAAACTAAACTAGAACTCTAACTAAAACTCTAAGCTATGACTCTAAGGTAAAACATCAAACTCTTAAATAAAACTAAACTAAACTAGAACTCTATCAAAAACTCTAGGCTAAGACTCTAAGGTAAAAACTCTAAACTCTTAACTAAAACTAAAATAAACTAGAACTCTAACAAAAACTCTAAGCTAAGACTCTAAGCTAAAATTCTAAATTCTTAACTAAAACTAAACTAAACTAGAACTCTAACTAAAACTCTAAGATATGACTCTAAGGTAAAACATCGAAGTCTTAACTAAAACTAAACTATACTAGAACTCTATCAAAAACTCTAAGCTAAGACTCTAAGCTAAAAAACTCTAAACTCTTAACTAAAACTAAACTAAAACTATAACTCTAAGCTAAGTCTCTAAGCTAAAACTCTAAACTATTAACTAAAACTAAACTAGAACTTCAACATAAACTCTACGCTAAGACTCTAAGCTAAAAACTCTAAACTCTTAACTAAAACTAAAATAAACTAGAACTTCAACAAAAACTCTAAGCTAAGACTCTAAGTTAAAACACCAAACTCTTAACTAAACTAAACTAGAACTCTAACTGAAACTCAAAGGTAAAACATCAAACTCTTAACTAAAACTAAACTAAACTAGAACTCTAACTGAAACTCAAAGGTAAAACATCAAACTCTTAACTAAAATTAAACTAAACTAGAACTCTAACAAAAAAAGTCTAAGTTAAGACTCTAAGCTAAAACTCGAAACTCTTAACTAAAACTTAGTCAAACAAAAACTTTAAGTAAAACTCTAAGATATGACTCCTAGCTAAAACTCGAAACTCTTAACTGTAACTAAACTAAACTTCAACTCTAACTAAAACTCTAAGCTAGGACTCTAAGCTAAAAACTCTAAACTCATAACTAAAACTAAACTAGAACTCTAACAAAAACTCTAAGCTAAGACTCTAAGCTAAAATTCTAAACTCTTAAATAAAACTTAACCAAACTATAACTTTAAGTAAAATTATAAGATAATACTCTAAGCTAAAACTCTAAATTCTTAACTGTAACTATACTAAAATAGAACTCTAAATAAAACTCTAATCTAAGACTCTAAGCTAAAAACTTTAAACTCTTAACTAAAACTAAACTAAACTAGAACTCTAACAAAAACTCTAAGCTAAGACTCTAAGCTAAAAACTCTAAACTTTTAACTAAAACTAAACCAAACCAAAACTCTAAGCTAAAAGGATGGGTACTTCAAGTTGTAAAATGGGTTTAGGATGGTCACTAAGAAAGGAACTTGCTCTGAAATGGTCTTTGAAAAGTATTTCTTGGTGTTGAGGTAACCAAAAAGCTGTAAAGTATAGTTGTAGGTGAAAAACATAAGTACTTCAAGTTGGAAAATGGGTTTAGAAAGGGAGATTAAGAAAGGAACTTGCTCTGAAATGTCTTTTGAAAGGTATAACATAACATAACATAACATAAAATAGCATAACATGGGAGAGCATAACATAGGATAACATAACATAACATAGCATAACATAGCATAGCATAACATAACATAACATAATATAACATAACATAACTTAGCATAGCATAGCATAACATAGCATAACATAACATAACATAACATAACATACCATAGCATAGCATAACATAACATAACATAGCATAACATAACATAACGTAACATAGCATAACATAACACAACATAACATAGCATAACATAGCATAACATAACATAACATAACATAACATAACATAGCATACCATAACATAGCATAACATAACATAACATAACATTGGGGGTCCGGGGACCCTTTGGGCGCCTGTGGGACCTTTGAGGACCGGGGGCTTACTTCGGGGTTGGGGTGGGGTATGAGAACCCGTGGGGTATGAGGACCCTTTGGGATTGGGGTAGAGGACCTCATGACACTGTTCAAATGGAAATTGTGTATTATAACGACCACAGAGTTTCACCCTCAAATCTTTTTCTAAAACCTCTTCTAAAATAATCTTTTAAAATGTCTCTAACTGTTTCGCCGAAATAATTCCCTAAAATGTCTAAAACGGTTTCGCCCAAATAATCCCTAAACGTAATTTCAGTGGTTGATTACGTCATTCTATGCACAGAAATGGATTCCCGTCACGAGCTCCTGATTGGGTTCTACCGATTATGTAATCAATTTCTCGGGAATTCTCTCCCTTCGATTACGCAATCAATATATCTCTTTCCCACCTTCCCCTTAGAAACAACAAATTAATTCCCCTTTTTTGAATCAATAATTCTCTTTGGAAACAACAAATTAATTCCCCTTTCGTGCATAATCAATCAATCTTCACATCACCTGTCACGTGTGATCTAAACTTTGCCCCGGAAACATTCTTCTCGAACTCCAAAGACATTAATTAACTTGACGTCATCTGTCAGACATTAATTAACTTCCCCGGAAACAATTTGATTAATGACCTTTGGAAATTTAGGTCATTGACCCCATTAACCACGTGTTCTCCCTAATGACACCTTGACATTCGCTGAGAGTGTGCACAAAACAACAACAACAACAAATTCTGTTTCCTGGATCATAACATTCTCCCCTAGCGGGCACTTGGCCAAAACAACCTTGGAGAAAGAGGTCATTGACTCTGTCACCGTTAGACATAAACTATGTAAAAAAGTTGTAGGTGGCAGCAGGGGTGAGGGATGGGAGTTATAGGGTCATCTCTACTCACGACCACATCTAAAAATGCTTTTAAATCCTAAAAAATACTTTAAATAAAGGCTGATGTACTTCAATTTACGCTCCCGGTCCCATAGATATATATGTAGCCCAAACTATACATAGCCTATCCATTGATCAAACAGTTCGTGGTGACGAACTGTAAGTAAAGAGCGACCCGGCTCAATAGTAACCAAAAATCTAAAAACCGGAATTTTGATACCAATAGATACATCAATAGAATCAGATATTTATGCTGATTTCAAATATAAAATTTCCATTCTGTTTAGTCTTACCCATCAAAAGTTATCCGCCTGAGAAAATCTGCCTTATTTTCGAAAAAAGGGGAAACAACCCCTAAAAGTCATAGAACCTTAATGAAAATCACACCATCAGATTCAGTGTAATAGAGAACTCTACTATAGAAGTTTCAAGCTCCTATCTGCAAAAATGTGGAATTTTGTATTTTTTGACAGAAGAAAGATCACGGATGCGTGTTTATTTGTTTACTTTTCTTATTTCCCCAAGGGTGATCATATCTATCCAGTAGCCCTAGAATATCGTGAGAGGGCTCAATTGAACGGAAATTAAAAGTTCAAGTGCCCTTTTTAAATGACCAAAAAAATTGGAGGGCAACTTGGCCCCCTCCCATGCTTATTTTTTCCCGACGTCACCCAATCAAAATTTTGAAATAGCCATTTTTCAGCATAGTTTAAAACCTATTAAATATGTCTTTGAGGTTGACTTAATCCCCCACAGTTCCCGGGGGAACGGCTGCAAAATATGAACTTTGCCCATTGTTTATATATAGTATTGGTTAATGGGAAGTATACAGACCCTTCAGGAGGGATTTTTTTCTGGTGGGGGGTCGCAGGAGGGGGTTACGGGGAGGATCTTTCCGTGGAGGATGTCTCTTTGGGGGATAAGATAAGATAAGATAAGTTTTATTCTTCATTAAATACACATACAATATTACATGTTATTAATCCCTCAAAGGCTCATTGGCCTGTACAAAGAGGGACGACATATGAATTACATACTCAGAGATAAAAAACAAAAGAAAATTTAAAATGATCACTTACTCCCATATGAAGGAGAAGAAAAGAAAATATAGATAAACTGGAAACTATAGAAAAAATTAGAATAAATAAACTAAATTTATTAATTATATTAAATAGACTCAAAAAGGAAAATAATAATAATAATAATAAAAAAAAAAAATAAAAAAAATAATAATATTATTATTACTATAAGCGAATTCCTATCGTCGAAACAGAATTATGTGTATTGTCAGGTAGAACCAACATCATAATAGCTGTTACGATATTATTCATAACTCTTATCCAAGATATTTAAATATCATAACTTAAGCCATGTACAGCCCTTTTAAGCTTGTATTTAAAACTATATAAATTCCAGTTCAATCAGCTCTGCTTATTTCTGAGGCTAGGTAGCAAAATTGAGGTTTATGGGTTATTTCAGTCATAACGCTTATAATTATTAGACTGTAATAAAATGGTGCGAAAGCAATAAAATTTAACCCGTCTTCATGAATGCTACTCCTTAGTGAACTATACAAGTTTCAGCAATAAATATTGATAGTCATACCTGAGGTCTGGGAGTCATAGCTCAGAGAAGACCACCATAAAACAGAACTAAACATTCAGAGGACATCAACTCCACAAAAAAAAATTAAAAATTAAAAAAAAAAAAAAAAAAAAATTATTCAGTTTTATTATTAACTAAATGTTCATTAAGAATCCTCTTTAAAGTGCCAAACGAGTGGCATTTATGTACTGAAGAAGGCGGGGAGTTCCAAACCTGATGACAAGCGATGAGGGGATTGAAATCTGACCGTACAGTGGGAGTAGGAGGAATGCAGATCTTATGTGACGAACGAAGGTTATATGGAGCTGAATCAGAAATAAATTGAGGAATTTTTTGAAGAGATTTTGGAAGATTGCCATTAAGCTGATGAAAAACAAAAGAAGCACAAGAAAGAATGTAGATAGACTGTAGATTTAGAAGTGGTCTTGGTGAAGAACGGTTGGTGTCAATAATCAGACGCCGTGTTTTATTATACATGACAGAACGCGACCGCAGTGTAGAAGGAAAAGTAGACATCCATACGATGGGGAAATAAGAGACATATGACTGGACAAGGCAGAAAAAAAGAAGCTTCAGAATAGATCCAGGAAAGGTGTGTTTGAGTTTTCGAATGACACCCAAACTCCGTGAGACCTTAACCCTGATCATGGCTATATGGTGTCTAAACGAAAGGTTCTCATCAAGCAGGATACCAAGAAACCGGACCAACCCATTCTTTGGTCTACACAAGGAGCCTTGTGACACCTGAAGCTGTGTTAGTTGAGGGAAAGCTACACCAATTCGAGAAAAAATAAGAAAATGTGACTTGGTAACATTCAAGGCCAAGTAATTCGCCTCAAACCATGAAACTATTCTCTCACATATTGCCACCAGATTAGATCTGAATTCACAGTCCGTCGTCCCTTGAGTCTCAAAAGTGCTGGCATCAGCAAAAGCTACGAGGCAATGTTCATTAGAAGTAGCATTGGGACACGAAGAAACATCCAGATGAGAAATATTACAGCACACTAAAGGACTGGTGTTCTTGACTGCTGAAATGAGATCATTGAGATAAATCAGTAATAAAACGGGGCCAAGAACAGATCCCTGAGGGACACCATATTCTACTTCAGAAGAGCTTCGTAAAGATAGATCTAGTGAAATAAGTCTAACAGAAGGATATGAATCAAACTAATGGAAAATAATTGATCTTATACAAATATGCAATAGTTACCTAAGAAGAATCTGATGAGTCAAAGAATCAAAAGCTTTACGAACATCCAAAAATAAAGCTGCCGAGATAAGACCAAAATCTATTGCCGAATGAATGAAATTCAAGAGAGATGCGCAAGCATGCTCTGTAGAGTGATTCGCTCGGAATCCAAACTGGAAATCATGGAAAAAATTTTTGACATCCAGAAAACTAAGAAGCCTGAACTAAGAAAACTAAACATGGGGGTCCAAGATAGGCTCTGAAATCGCAACGAGGAGTTGTAGAGCTCACAGATGAAGCAGTCGTTTTTCCTAAATTAGCAAAATAAGACGTAATCTCTAGCTGAACATTTTCTTCTCCTTGGACAATTTTACCGTCAACTATCAGCGTTGTTGGAACTGAAGGCGGAGGGGAGTAGGTTTAAGTACAGAATTAATAATTTTCCATGTCTTCCCAACATCCTTTCCACACTCAGAAAATTTCCTGTGATAATACTGAGACTTTGCCTTCCGACACAGAGAATTAAATATATTCCTATAGGCCTTGAACCGCTGATGATGAGAAGCAGATGACGAAGCCTTGTATAGTTTCCACAGATAATTTTTCCTTTTCCAGCTTTTATGGAGACCTGGAGTCATCCACAGATTCAGCAGTACTATCTTTTTCGAGGTATGAGGCTTTGGCTTCCGGTGGCAAACTTCTAGGATACCTTCTTTTAATGAATCATAAAAGAAATCAAAAGAGCAGTTAAAATCCGATTCAGAATCCAAACTATCCCATGGCTGATCAGTTAAACGAGATTTAAGTAGACTGATCTCACTGACACCTAAACGGAAAAATGGGAGATTAGATGGCGAATCTTTACGCTGCGATCGATTAGCAGTCCTATATCGTGAAATAGCAGGAAAATGATCAGAAATATCACTAATCATCACCGAATTATCTAAGACATCTAGTGACGAAAAAATATTATCAATAAGTGATGCATGCATCTCAGTAATTCGGGTTGGTATACAAACTGAAGGTAGAGTTCCCGCAGAAAGCATCATTGACAAAAAATCTGCAGCCGAAGCAGAATTTTGATCCAGCAGGTTAAGGTTGAAATCCCCCATAAGGATTAGTTCGCAAGGATGCTTTTGGACTAAGTCCAAAACCTCTTCTAGAATTTTCATAAAAGAAGGAATAGATCCACTAGGGGATCTGTAAACCAAACCGACAACTAAATCCTTGCAACCTGACTTAATCTCAGTAAAAAGGGATTCTAAGATTCCTTCCTCATTTCTACTCAAATCACTTCGGAAATTATATACAAGATGATCGGCAATATACAGGGCAATGCCACCTTTCGCCATCTGTTTCCGGTTCATCCTCTCCATCTTAAATCTTTGGATATCTAAAAGCATATCCTTTTTTGAATCCAGGAAAGCTTCACATAAACCAATAACATCCAATAACAAGTTTTTTCAACTGAAAGTAAGGAGCAACATTAAAACTGAAAACAAACAGAAATTGTTACGTATATGAGTTGGTTCGCACCCTAGTCAATACCTCGCCATTTACGCAACGTCAGAACAAAATTTCAACAAAGCTATTTAGCCAAAACAACTAAAATTAATATGCAAATTTCATTCTAATTATTCATGTACGGTGAGTCAAAATCAAAGCTGCATTAAATCAAAAACGTTCAGAAATTAAAGAAAAAAGAACAAGTTTTTTTTAACTGAAAGTAAGAAGCGACATAAAAGCTTAAAACAAACAGAAATTATTCCGTATATGAAAGGGGCTGTCCCCTCCTCAACGCCTCGCTCTTTAGGCTAAAGTTTGACTCTATCACACAACTTTATTTTTTAAAACAATAAAAAACTTTAGCGTAAAGAGCGAGGCGTTGAGGAGGGGACAGCCCCTTTCATATACGGAATAATTTCTGTTCGTTTTAAGTTTTAATGTCGCTCCTTACTTTCAGTTAAAAACCTGTTTTTTTTATTTAATTTCTCAAAAGCGTGACTCTTTTCTTTCCTGAGCTTGTGTTAACACTTGTGTTATTTACAAGAGGGAAAGAGTCGCGCTATTGAAAATATAATGAGTAAACATAACCTGGGCGATATATTTGTACATTAGGGGGAGGACAAATATATCGTCTGACAAGTAAAAACGCATTAAACTACATATAGACAAAGTTTTGATGCATTTTTTTAAGTTATTTTTTGTAAAATCATTAGGAAACTCCCCCCCACAAAAAAAAACCCAGGATAGACCCTTACCAGGGACACAACTTAGTACTTAGCGACAGCTGGTTATCAATAAATTGTTGAAAACATATAGACCCCAGTTTTCGCAAAATGGCTTCCTCGTCATTGGGAAAGGAACGCTTTCAGTGAACGATACAGGGGATCAAGCAATCAGTAATGAAATTATAGGCGCAAAAAGTATCTTCTTAGCTACAATTGAGTAATAGATTGTTACTGTTATGTTCCGACTTAAATCCAATTTAAACAAAGAAAACCACACTTTTGACTGTATCTAAGGCAATTATAAGGCCAGCCACGGGGAAGGTAATTTGTGGTTTGCTAGAACCCAAGTCTCTTCCTTAAGACACACAAAAATAAAACAATATGAGAATAATATTAGAATTTTTTCTGTTTTTATAAGTTTTCAGACCCTGAATTTCAGGGAAGGTTTTTGGAAAACCCTTTGAAGGATTTCTGTGGATGCTGGAATTGCGCAGCCTTATCTTAGCTCTGACAAACTTTTTTAAGAAACTACCTTATTTTAAGGTGGGGGAGCAAAATGGGTCTTGGGGACCGAAGGGCTGGGAGGGGCAGTTCCCCCTCCCTGCCCGCCCGATAGCAAATTTCACCCCTGTATTGTATGTTTAATTCATAAAGTTTGTCTAGGTTTAACAGAGGTCAGTTTCTTTTGGAGAGAGAAGGAGTCTCGGAATCCATTTCAGGAAGTTTTATTCACCTACCTCAACTAATTTTGGTTAAGCTTATTTAAATCATAAACTAGAAATCATATAGAAAAAAAAGAAATACAGGCCTACCATTTGATTTCCCATTCAATGCTTTTTCAGACAAAGTAATCAATGCTGTTACAACTGCATACCAGCCCCTCCCCTGCTAGGTCTAGCTTAAATACACAGGCTTGCATTTTTTTTTTTTTTTTTTTTTTTTTTTTTTTTTTTGCAACAGGAACCAACTGTTAATGAGGACAACCAACAAAGCCCATAATTTACCAACCCAATAATTTAGAAGGTAAAGGCGAAGAAAAAAGGAAGTATATATGAAGGAAGCCCCAGAACTTTAACCCTCTTCCCGATAATGGAGCAATATATAGCCGACAAAGGCGGATCTAGAGCCAAATCTTGGGGGGAGGGGGATGTGACAAGGGTTCCAATTATTGACCAAACTGGCAAGTTTATTTAAAAAAAGGTAAAGAAAAGAGAAAAAACCTAATGAGGGGGCCATAAAAAATTGGGAGGGAGTCCCGCAGCTCCCCTGGATCCCCCCTGATAGCCAACTCAGTATATTCTCATTGTTTTACAACAGGGCGACGCTTTTCTTTCAGCCGACTGATTAGTGATAGCCATAAAATAACAGAGAAGAAAAGAGCCGTGCTACTGTCAAATATACACTAGTAGGAATATACATAATTGGCTATACATTACTCTATTAGGCGAGGGTAGGGAGAGAGTGCAAAGTGAAGCAATGCGCTTCGAAACTTCATACGGTTTCCATTAAATGGCTTCCCTCTCCTTAACCTTTACCATCAAGAATTTGGTAAAGGTCTAGACAGGGGCGAATCTCCAGCATTTTTATTTGGGGGGGGGGAGGGCTAATATCCGAATAGTCAAGGGTCATGGGACGTATAATAATTTTTTCTCCACATTATTGGGGGTGGCGCAGATGACGCACGTGATTCTAGATTAGGAGCTATTGAGAAGGAAAGGAAACATGTCAAGAAAAAAATTCTTACTTCGTAATGTGTAGAATAATTGTAGCTAACACATTTTGCATCCTGCTCCGTTATACTTTACCCCGGCCCCCTGATGTGCAAATATATAGCCAAAATTAGATATTTCCCTTGTATTCTCCCAATGCGTCTCTCTTTTTTAACCCGTGTACCCGTAAATTGAATCAACTGTTACGAAACAAGAGTGACTGTTACACGGAAAAACAAGAGTGACGGGTGACGGAATGCATTGGAAATATACAATTTGGGCCAGGGTCGTATACAGGATTTTTCTTAGGGGATGGGGGGGGGGGGTATAAAGCGATTTTTTCGGGAAGGAGGGTTACAAACAAACTTTTAAAAACGCATCAACAATTTGTTTTTATTCATTTTGACCAGTCGAACAAACATTTCGGGGATGGGGGTTCATACCCCCTAGTCCCCCTCCCCCAGGATACTGCATTGATTTGGGCTATATATGGCCTATTCACATATTAGGGTTGGGGTAAAGTATATCAGGGCTGCATGCAAAATATCTTAGCTACAATTATTCTACATATTATGAAGTAGGCTAAGAATTGGGCACTTACGTTTTATCCAGAACACACTCAAGAAGCTTGCTTTGTTTGATCTGAGTAAACCAATTTTTCTCTCGCATTTGCTTATAATAATCTCATTCTTTCGTGAAATAAACTACGATCCATATATAATAATTAAATAGGTACTTATACATTATACGGGCCCACGAAGAAGTCAAGTTAGGTTAATGCTAATGAAATAAATAAAATAGGATGAATATATAATAGTTTAGAAACAAATTTGGGCTATATATTTGCACATTAGGGGGTGGAGGGTAAAGCATAGCATATATTAAATACGTAACCTAACCTAACCGGTAAATTTTTTGCAAATCATATTATTGACTTACGAATAAAGTGAATATACCATTCAAAGCCTTTTTTATGCTCTTTACGAATATAATAATCACTTCTATCGAAAATCCAAACTTAAGCCCTTTTTGAGCTCTTGAAAATGACAAAAATATAAAAATATATAGGGTGTAAAAAGGCTTAAAACATTTGTTTTAAACTTACTGTTTCATAATAAATCCTTTTTTTTAATCCACAAGCACTGACTTTCCACGATTAAGTTGGATAAATGAAAATTGTAACAATAAATTTTACAATATTATGCCATTTTCTTCTTCCTTAACGCCGGATATTCAAGAATGCGACGAAACATCGAAAATAATAAATCTGACGGAAGAAAGATTGAAATTATCAGGTTGGTTAGGTTGGGTTAGGTTTTTATATTTTTGTCATTTTCAAGAGCTGAAAAAGAGCTTAAATTTGAATTTCTGATAGAAGTGATTATTATATTCGTAAAGAGCATAAAAAAAGGCATTGAGTGGTATATTCACTTTATTCGTAAGTCAATAATATGATTTGCGAAAAATCTACCATCTAACCTAGGTACCTTCCCCCCCCCCCCTAAACCCCAAAAAACAACAGTTTATATATCGTAAACGCAATGAAAACCACACTTTGCATTCTATTTCTCTATTGCAAATAGCCTACCCGTTTGACGGGTATCCATTAGTAGTTCCTTGTACAATATATAGCGGTGGGCCGGCATAATGCATAAGTACCATTAAATATTGAATAAATAGAGTTGGTTAGGTATTTAATATAATGCGTTCTGGGCCGCCTGCTTTCCATAATTCTCTGTTGCATTTGCCATAATTTTGTTAGCCCTAAAGCATTACATTTACATCATATTTTGGTATATTTCATTGTGATTAACCTAATTTCACTTCTTGAGTGTGTTCTGGATAACACGTAAGTACCAAGAATTGTTTTCTTAACATGTTTCCTACTCAATAGCTTCTAATGTAGACATTTACCAAGAATTTTACCTTAAGTTTAAGGTTCCGACGATGCATACTTTAAATTCTCTTTCACCACCTATGCTACTAAGCAAATACGAAAAAAATTATCTGAGAAGAATGCACACTCATAAATTCAAACACAGAAAAGGAGACCAGGCCGGCATACCCCTCCCCCCTTGTGACGTAAATCACCAATTCCCTTCTAAAAGTTTCTACATCATGCGGTTTTCACTGTGAATCTGTGTCAAACGATGGATAAGGCAAGAGCTATAGTGAATAATTTTTCATGCCTATCTTAGGATTTTTAAGTACTGGAATATCATTAACTCATGCTGAGAAAGAAGAACTATAAAAAAGGGAATTACTTGTTAATTAGATCCAATTTAAATAAAAATCCCAGATACTATCCAAAGGAAAACACATAACATTAATCCAAACTACAGGTTGCTTTTTTAAAGCGAAACTAAATCGTTCATTCTCTTTGATTTGAGTTTACTGTTTCACTCATCTCATACGCAATGCGTGTACTCTAAGACCGCCCATTCGCTCACTGTGAGGAAACAATAAAGCCAAGATCCCACTCACTGAATGCAACACTGAAAAACCTCTAGAGTAGACTCTTTATCGGAGTCTGCTCAGAAGTTCCGATGTAGGCATAAGCCAATAAAGATTAAATCACCTGAGCAATATGTTTTTTCTTCCAGTTTAGTTATTAGAATTAAAACCATTTAAACTCTGCATTCACAAATTCATCGAAGTTTCTAAGCATCTATTGCTGAGTTTTAAGAAGATGCTACCATACCCTTATACTCATAGAAATAAAAACAAGATCAGCGTGTTTGTGCATTTGACCACAACTGTGGAATAAATTGTTCACCTTCCTATTAAAACCATGACTATGTATTAAAAAGCGAAAGTAAAAAGTATAAAAAGTGTAAGACAGTGCACATTCAGTGGCGTCAGTTTGGTGCGGGAGAAGGGGGGCATGAAGTAGCCCTTAGAATCACCCCTAAATTTATAAAAATACATTTTGCCTCCCCCCTAATGGTCGTGAATTGGAATCACTGTGTACCTTTCTATTAAAGTGGATTGGCTTAGGATGCTCAAGATACCCTCTCCATAAAAAAAAAAAATGTATGCTTCAGAAAAAACATGTGTTGGTCGTCTTCAAAGGGCTATTATTCTATTCAGCATAAAATGTAATGAAATCATAGTGTTGTTATCTTAAATTCTACATTTCATGGTCTTCAGTCATTATGACTTGTTTGTTTTGTTTTTCTTGATACGTCATTTCTAACATAATACGATGAAGAAAAAGGAATCGCAGGACTATTGTCCCTCGACAAACCGAGTTTACTGGGTCTTAACCCCCTCCCCCCCCAAAAAAAAACAACAACAAACAAACAAATGATTTATAGATTCACCCCAGCTAATAACAAACTTTTATAATTACATGATCATGAAAATTGACCTTCAACTTGCAAGGGAGTGTAAGTTTATATCAAACACTTCGTGATAACGAACTGTTAGTAAGAAGCGACCCGGCTCAATAGTAACCTAAACTCTAAAAAAACGAAATCTTGATACCAATAGATATATCAGAAGAATTCGCTTATTATGCTGATTCTAATATATAAGTTTCATTAAGTTTCATAAGTTTCATATAATCTTCCATATCAAAAGCTAGAGTCTGAGAAAATTTGTCTGATTTTCAAACAAGGGGGGGAAAGCACCTAGAAGTCATAGAACTTTACTGAAAATCACACCATCAGATTCAACGTAGTAAAGAACCCTACTGTAGAGGTTTCAAGCTCCTATCTGCAAAAAATGTGGAATTTTGCAATTTTTGCCAGAATCACGGATGCGTGTTTTTTTGTGTGTGTGTGTGTGTGTTTTTTTTGTTCTCCCCAGGGGTGATCATATCAACCCAGTGGGCCTAGAACGTCGAAATAGGACTCAGTCAACTAGAGGGCAACTAGACCCCCTCCCACGCCACTTTTTTCCAAAAATTGTCAGATCAAAATTTTGAGATATCTATTTTGTTCAGCATAGTTGAAAGGCCCAATAACCTTGTTTTTGGAGATAACATAAACCTACACAGCCCCTGGGGAGAGGTTTTTAAGTTTTAAAATTTGCCCATTGTTTACGTATAGTATTTTCTATTGGGAAGTATGCATGCATTTTTCGATTGGGAAGGGGAGGACGAATTTTCTGCTGGGAAGATTTTCCACGGGGAGAATTTTTCATGGAAAGGGAGGATTCAGAGGGTGAACTTTCCAGGGGAAATTTTACATTGGGGAAATTTGTCAGAATTCCTTTACAGTTTTTTTTTTATTTGTCTTGCTTTCTCTTTACCGATTTAATTTTACTCGTGGAGATATTAAGGGTAATTGCCCGGGGTAAATTTTCACTAGGATTGAATTGTCCAGAGGATATTTCCGTGGGGAGGGGAATTTTTCCGTGGAGGTGCAGCCAGATATTCTGGCGTTATTTAAAAAAGATCAGAAATTAAATAAAAAAAAACAAGTTTTTTCAATTGAAAGTAAAGAGCAACATTAAAGCTTAAAACGAACAGAAATTATTACGTATATGAAGGGGGTTGCCTCTCCTCAACACCTCGCTCTTTACGCAAAACAATTTTGTCCTATTTGTTTAAAAACGACTCCTGAAACACAAGGGTCGCTTAATTAGAACAAGTAACTTTTAGGCAAAGTGAATTATCGCGTTTCCTGCGTGCTAGTAGCTTTTTACTACAAAAATTGACCTGCCAGGTCTATGGTCTAGATTCGTGAAAATCACTGTTGCCAGCATGATATCAAAGTATAGAAGAGATATTAGAAAATAAAAATTAATAACTTTCTATCTATCTTCTATCCCCGTAAACCCTATCTTGCGGGTTTCAGCTTTCAAGTATCAGCTAACTCAAGCCATCTTAAAACTTTCTTAGAGGCCTCGAACTTGAGCCCAACTCGAACCTGATGATGCTTTTCGCCGATTCTTAAGTCGAGAATACCCCCAAGGAAAGCTAAAAATATTCTTAATATGAACCAAACCTTTTATTTCATATGCTTTGTTTTTCTAGATGGATTACGACACCGAATCCCAAGAAGCCACCACTGTGTTCATTTTCATGCAGGGATTTCTGAGCTTTGAATTACTCAACATTTTATCAGAAAATATGAAACAAACAATCCTGAATCCGACTTGCTTTTTTATCATCAACAAAAATCTAAGATTTGGTTAAAAAATTGGAAGAAGTTGGAGAATAACAACGAAAAAGGTTCTTTTTTGGTGAAATGAAAAAAAGTTAAGAGGCAGCAACATTTCCAACGATAAAAAAAGATCAAGAATCAACAATTACTTTCTTCTTAAGAGTGTCTTCTTCAAAAAGTTTGATTTCGTTCCTATAGCAGTAAACAGCTGTAACAATCTACAGTCGAGTTGTCCTTGATGCATCAATGGTAGCTCGATTAAAACTTTATTTATTTTCGCTGAGAAACATTTCCGTGTTCAAAAGAATCTGTCAAAACATATCTTCAATTTCTTTTGTTTAATATCATATTGTTTTGAACATACGGAAAATCTTGGACCAGGGGCGTCATTTGGGGATGGCAAGGGGGCAGTTGCCCCCCCCCAAAAAATGTGGAGAAAATTATTATACACCCCATGCCCTTTGACTATCCGGATATGGACCCCTATTGCCCCCCCCCCCCCCAAATAAAAACGCTGGAGATTCGCCCCTGTCTTGGACTATATTGCGCTCATGGATGACAATTTGGTCCCAAGAACTGTCTTACTTAGCGGAAAGTTTTTTGATCAACATTTAATTTTTTTTGTATATTACCTAATTAAAAATTTCTGACTTGCTTAATTTAACGATGGACGGTACCCCGTGCAGTTATCTTTTTTTTTTTTTTTAAAGTGCCATTTCAGCACGCCGAAACCCAATAATTTTTCTTGAGGAGGAGCCAAGACTGCAAGAAAAACAAGATTTATTTTCTTTTTGAAAAATAATTTATTGTAATATTGTATAAAATGTAACTTGTAATTTATGCGTTTTTTATAAATTTTAATCAGTGCACTGTAATTCATGTATTCTTGACCCTAGAATGGTGGTTCCGCTGGCTTCTTACTGTTGGTGTACCTATTGCGATAGCATTGTCTCTTGTGTTTATCAGTAAAGTATTTCTTCAAGTACTGTTTTTTTTTCTGTGTGTATATTTTTTTTCAATTACAAAAAAACTATTTCTTTTATTTTGGCAATAAATGCTAACCCATTTGATGTTATAAACTTATACTTTTATTAGCTACCGCGTCTCTTAAAAAATAAACACAAACAGTTTTCTAGGATTATTTTAATGTGAACCTTATTAAATAAAAAAGAATACAGAAAGCTTCCAAACCATAAGTTAACGCATCATAAACTGTTGATGAGAAAAATTTCGCTTTTTACGTTAATGACATTTAAAACATGTTGCACTGGTGATTTTTCACTTTTTAAGCTATGAAGCATGAAAACCCGAGAAATTTGTGTCGGCGAAACTAAACTATAAATTTGGTTTTAAAAATTGTCTTTTCAAAAGCAAATTCGATGTTTTTCGCAAGGAGATGATACTGCAGAAATTTGCCAACCTCTTTCTACAACATTATCAAACAGCCTCGGCAAACCATTGAACCAGAAAAGCTTAATATCTTCTTCCAAACGCACCCACAGAAAATGGGGAGGGAGAGGGCAGCATGGATAAAATTTTACAGGTGAGGAGCGCAACTGCCACAAATATTTCACCTCAAAAGATTCAGGATTCTTTTAGTTAAAATATTACACCTTTCACTATTTTTTTGTTCGTCCAAGGGGTTCGTAACTACCTTTCTGTTGCCTTCTTTAGGCTCTGTTTTGTTGTTCTATAGCTTAGAGGACAAGTAAAACGGCTTAAAAAGCCTTTTATGTTGCAACATGTCTGCTATTGTAATAGACACATGGCCGTTTCCAAGATTTTTTTTTTCGGAGGGGGAGGGGGCTAAAAACAATTTCGGGGGGGGGGGGGGTTCAAAATACTTTAAAACGCATCAAAAATTTGTTTACTATTCATTTTTGTTACGTTTTTTACGAGTTAGACAAACATTTGGGAGGGGGAGTTCAAACTCCCTAGCCCCCCTCCCCTGGATACAGTCTTGGGGAGACAATTTCTAAGGACTCAAAAGTCTCCCGCCTGAAACTTGCTGAACAATGCAAAGCACCATTTTACTATATATTTGCTACGACTGCTATATAGTTACTCCAACCCCAAAGATATATGAGATTCTTACCGAAACGGAATCCAGCAAAAACATTTGTTTATGGGAAATGACGGTTGAAAATCAAATAAAGTGTTATGTCCATGTACAGACAAATTTAGTCATTTATCAGCGTATAGGCTATTCAGTTTTGATAACGCAATTGTATGTAAATCGGCAGCTAAGCACTTTCAGCGTTCAACACTTTCTCAAAGTGGATAATCAACAATTTTTCTTTGCAATTAATCAAAAAAACTTTTTGCACAAAATAATATCTACCAAGCATACAACTACGACAAATCAGTATCAATAAATAAATGAAACCAAAACAAAGAGAAATTAAAATAAGTCAAACTCAAAACGAGCAGAAATTAATCTGAGTAGGGTTCTAAACCCTATGTTTTCTAAAAGCCAGAATATAATTTTTGCTTTACTGAAAAAAATTCTTTTAAATATTTTCTGGCACTTTACTGAAAACCAATTTTATTAAAAATATTTTCTTTTGTAATTAATATTGAAAATAAGCATTAAAATTATAGTAACATTCTGAACAGATGAGCTTTCGTCAATTAATATCATTATATATCAAATATTCAATTCAATTTATTTGTTCTTTCTAAAGTTGTTCAAGACGAATATAGTTTCACTACAAACAAGAGTTTGGATACTGCCCCCTTCCTTAACTGTAAATAAAAACCAAATGCCTAATGCGTCATTGGCGCTTCACTGAAAACAAATTACAAATATTTTTTTTTCAGTTCTTACAGCATTGAAAATAAAAATAACATTAGAGGGAAATAAATTCTTGAAGTGATGGATCTTTCAACAACTAATATCATTATATAGCCAATATATTTAATTTGATGTTGTTCATACTTTCCAAGACTGTTCAAGACGCATATAGTTTTCAGTAAAGCGCCAATGACGCAGTAGGTTTTAGACTTTTACAGTGAGAGAAGGAGGCGATGCCCAAACTCTTGTTTGTAGTGACTTTTGTTCGTTTCAAGCTTGATTTGCATATTAAATTTAAGTTTAACTCGTTTTAAGATTTATTTATTCATTTACATTAATGTCTATTGTATGTTTGTTTGCATTGATTGTTTGTTTAATTTCTGTTCGTTTTAAGCTTCATTTATACTTTAATAGCAAAATATTTGTTTTCGTTTTAAGCTTGATTTTCATATTCAATCTAAGCATTACTCGCTTTAAGATCTATTTATTCATTTATATGGTTATTTGTTGTACGTCTTTTCCTATGATTGTTTATTTAATTTCTGTTCGTTTTGTGTTTCATTTATTCTTTAATAGTAATTTCTGGTCGTTTTGAGTTTGAATTTTAACAGGTATTTGCATCTGCTGAGCTTAAGTTTAAAATGGCCTTTACTTTTTGTGAAAAATTTATTTTTCGGAAAGTTTTTTTAATTAGTTTTTGTTCGTTTTGATGCAACAAGTTTCAAGTTTTAAAAAATTCTTTATTTCAAAATCAAACTTTAAAAAAAAAAAAGTAGTCAAATCTTCATAAAAGTATCAAAACTGAAAAAAGTTTGCCCCTTTTGAAATGAGCCCCTTTTGAAGTATATACGACGACCCCTTCTATAGGAAGTGCATCTGGGAAAAAATAAATGGAGTGGGGGGGGGAGGCTAGCTGCCCTCCGATCACTTTTTGCTCTTAAAAAGCGAATGACAACTTTCAATTTCCAATGAAATGAGCCCTCTATGAAGTTTATACGAGCATCCCTTCCATAACAATCATATATGCCCCCAGGGCATAACTTACAACGCCTACCCTCGGGCCCTGGGTGACTGTGTCGACACCGGAGTTTTTGTTATCTGAACTTTGAACTATTTTTAACAAAAATGTTTATCTAAAATTTGTCTGATGCATTTAGGGCGTGGAGGGGTGGGGGGTTAGTTGCCCTCCAATCTCTTTTGAATCTTAAAAAGTGAACGAGAACTTTCAATTTCCACTCAAATGAGCTCTCTTTGAAGTTCATGCGAGCATCCCTTCCATAAAAACGATATATGCCCCCAGAGCATTACTTACAACGCCTGCCTCCGGACCATGGGGGTTGCGTCGACACAGGAGTTTTTCTTATCTGACTTTTGAATTATTTTTAATGAAATGGCTATTTTGAAAATGTTATCGGACAGGCTTGGGAAAAAAGGGTGTGTGTGTGGGGGGGGGACGGTGCTAGTTGCCCTCGGATATCTTTTGACTCTTAGAAAATGAACTAGAACTTTCAAACTCCAATCAAATGAGCCCTGTCTGAAGTTTATGCGAGCATCCCTTTCATAAGAACCATATACGCCCCCAGGACAATACTTACAACGCCTACCCTCCGGGCCCCGAGGGGTTTTGTTGACACCGGAGTTTTTGTTATCTAATTTCTTACCAATTTTTAAAAAACTCGCTATCTCAAAATTTCTAGCGGATGGGTTTGAGGAAAAAAGGGCATAAGGGGGCTAGTTGCCCTTAAATCTCTAAACTCTTGAAAAGTGAACTTGAACTTTCAATTTCCTATCAAATGAGCCCTGTATGAAGTTTATACGAACATCCCTTTCATAAGAACCATACAGTTATGCCCTTAGGGCACAACTTAGAAGACCTTCTCCCGGGGTTGTATTGACTCCAGAGTTTTTCTTATCCGACCTTTGAACTATTTTTTTTAAATAAAATGTCTATCTCAAAATTTTCATCAGATAGGTTTGGAAAAAGAAGGCGTGGGACGGGGTGGGGGGGCTAGTTGCCCTCAGACTTTCAGTCCGAAATGAACTCGAACTTTCAATTTCCAATCAAATGAGCACTCTCTGAAGTTTATACGAGTATCCCTTTCATAAGAAACAAATAGGTCCCAGGTCATAACTTACAACGCCTGCCCCCGGGCCCTGGGTGGTTGTGTCGAAACCTGAATTTTTGTTATCAGACCTTTGAACAATTTTAACTTTATGGCTATCTCAAAATTTTTATCGGACGCTTTCGGGAAAAATAGACGTGGGGGGGGGGCTAGTTGCCCTCCAATCTCTTTTGACTCTCAAAAACTAAACTGGAACTTCAAATTTCCAATCAAATTAGTCCTCTCTGAAGTTTTTACGAGTATCTCTTCCGTAAGAACCATATATTCCCCCAGGACATAACTTAAAACGCCTGCCCTCGGGCCCTGGGGGCTGTCTCAACCCCAGAGTTTTCGTTATATGGTCATAGAACTATTTTTGTAAAATGACTATCTCAAAGTTCTTATCAGATGAGTTTGAGAAAAAATGGCGCGGAGGGAGGGGGACTAGGTGCCCTCCAATCTCTTTTGACTCTTAAAAAGTGAACTAAAACTTTCAATTTCCAATCAAATGAGCCCTCTTTGTAGTTTATACGAGCATCCCTTACATAACAACCATATATACCCCCTAGGGCATAACTTACTACGCCTGCCCCCGGGCCCTGGGGGATTGTGTCGACATCGGAGTTTTTGTTATATGATTCTTGAACTATTTTTAACAAAATAGCTACCTCAAAATTTTTATCGGATGCATGTGGGCAAAAGGGCATGGGGGGGGGGGGCTGGTTAACCTCCAATATCTTTTAACGCTTAAAAAGGGAGCTATAACTTTCAATTTCCAATCAAATGAGCCCTCTCTGAAGTTTATACGATCATTCCTTCCATAAAAACCATATATGCCCCCAGGGCATAACTTATAACCCTTGCCCTCAAGACCTTGGAGGGGGGGAGTGTCATGCTCAATGATATAATTTCTAGAACATTCAACTACGTCGAGCTACGTTGAACGTTGTAGCTATCTCAAAATTTTGATTGGCTGTGTTTGGGGAAATGGTGGGAGTGGAAGGGGTGATAGTTGCCTTCCAATCACTTTCGACTATTAAAAGGGCACTAGCCATTTAAATTTCCAATCGAATGAGCCCTTTTTGAAGTTTTTACGACGACACTTTCTATAAAAACCTTATATGCCCCCAGGACATAACTTACATAATTTTGAGGTTGTCATCCTCAAAGACCTAATTTCCAGAATTTTCAACGAAGTTGAACAAAGTGGCTATATCAAAATTTTGATTGGATTTGTTGGGGGAAAAGGTGGGCGTGAGAGGGGGTTTAGTTGCCCTCCAATCACATTCGACAATTAAAAAGGGCACTAGCCCTTTGGATTTCCAATTGAATGAGCCCTTTTAATGTTTCTACGGCAAAGCTTTCTATAAAAAGCTTATATGCCCCCGGGGCATAACTTACAACCCTTTCCCTGAGGGCTGTGGGGGAGTGTCCTCGTCAAAAACATAATTCCTATCTGGAAATCAACTACGTAGAACAAAATAGCTATCTCGCAATTTTGATTGGATGTGTTTGGGGGAATGGTGGGCGTGGAAGGGGTGTTTGTTGCCTCCCAATCACTTTTGACCCTTAAATAGGGCACTAGAACTCTCGATTTCCAATCGAATGAGCCCCCTTTGAAGTTTATACGACGACCCGTTCCATACGAAGTGCTTCTGGAAAAAATATGATAATAAATAAATGGTAAAACATTGGAGCCGTATAGCCTTTACTATAGGCAACCCTATAGCGTTGCCTCTGAAAAACCTTAAATACCCCTGGACATAAATTACAATCCTTGCCCCTAATCTGTTGGCTTTGTTTCAGTCCCAGAAGTCTTGTTATATGATATTTAGACTATTTTGAGTAAAATGGTTATCTCATATTTTTTACTTGATACATTTCGGGACAATACGAAGTGTGTGTAGGGGTGAGAGGGTAGCTACCCTCTAAACACTTTGACTCTTAAAAACAGCCCTAGAGCGTCTGGATTACCAATCCAATGAGCCCCCTTTGAAGTTTATATGACTACACTTTCTATAAGAACCCTATATGTGACCAGGGCATAACTTACAACCCTTGCCCTGGGGGCTGGGGGAATTTGTTATCCAGAAAGCCATAATTTCCATACCTTTCTAATTGGCTTAACAAAAAGGATACATCAAAATTTTGATTGGATGTTTTTGGAGAAATGATAGGCTTGGAGGGAGGCATTTGCCCTCTGATCACTTTCAACTAATAAAAAAGGCACAAATCCTCTCAATTTCCAATGGAATGACACCTTTCTGAAGTTTCTACGACCAAACTTTCTATAAAAACGTTATATGCCCCAAGTGTATAACTTACGACCTTGTCATGAGAGCTAAGAGGGGAGGGTTGTCATCCTCAAAGACATAATTTCCAGAACTTTCAACTACGTTGAACAAAATGGCCATATCAAAATGTTGATCGGAAATGTTTTAGGAAATGATGGGCGTTGGGGGGTGGCAACTCTCCCTCTGATTACTTTCGACTGTCAAAAAGGGCAATAGCCCTCTCAATTTCCAATCGAAATAGCCAGTTTTGAAGTTTTACGAAAACACTTTCTATATGACATTATATACCCTCTGGGTATAACTTACAACCTTAGCCCTGAGGGCTGTTGGGGGTTGACATACTCAAAATCATAATTTCCAGAACTTTCAACTACGTGGAACAAAATGGCTATCTAAAAATTTTTATTGAATGTGTCTAGGGAAATGGTGGGCGTAAGAGGGGGGTTAGTTGCTCTCCATTCCCTTTCGACTACTAAAAAGGGCACTAGCCCTTTTAATTTCCAATCAAATGAGCCCTTTTTGAAGTTTCTACGACAACACTTTCTATAAAAACCATATGTGCCCCCAGGGCTTAACTTGCAACCCTTGTCCTGAGGGTTCTGAGGGCGTTGTCAGCCTAAAAGACCTAATTTCCCGAACTTTTAACTACGTTGATCAAATTGAATATCTCAAAAATTAATTGCACGTGTTTGGGGAAATGGTGGGCTAGTTGCCTTCCAATTACTTTCAATTATTAAAAAGGTCACTAGCCCTTTCAATTTTCAATCGAATGAGCCCTTTTTAAAGTTTTACGACAACGTTTTCTATAAGAACCTCATATGTCCCCAGGGCATATTTACAACCCTTGCCCTGAAGGCTATGTGGGATTGTCATCCTCAAAGACCTAATTTCCAGAACTTTCAACTACGTTGAAAATAATGGGTATCTCAAAATTTTGATTGTATATGTTTGGGAAAATGGTGGGCGTGAGAGGGGGGTTAGTGTCCCTCCAATTACTTTCGACTATTAAGAAGGCCAATAGGCATTCCAATTTCAAATGGAACGAGCTCTTTTTTAAGTTTCTACGACAATGCTTTCTATAAGAACCTTATATGCCCCCAGGGCATAGCTTACAACCCTGGCCCTGAGGGCTCTGGGGGGGGGGGTGTCATCCTAAAAGACTGAATTTCCAAAAATTTCAGCTACGTTGAATCTATATAAAAATTGTGATTATATGTGTTTGGGGAAAAGGTGGGCGTGAGAGGGGGGTTAGTTGCCCTCCCATCATTTTCGATTATTAAAGAGGGGACTAACCCTTTTAATTTCCAATCGAATGTGCCCTTTTTCAGGTTTCTACGACAAAGCTTTCAATAAAAACCTTATATGCCCCAGGGTATAACTTATAACCCTTGCCCTGAGGGCTCTGAAGGGGTTATCGTCCTCTAAGACCCAATTTCTACATCTTTCAATTACGTTGAACAAAGTGGCTATCTCAAAATTTTTATTGGATGTGTTTGCATAAATGGTGGGCGTGGAAGAGGTGTTAGTTGCCTTCCAATCACTTTCGAATATTAAAAAGGGCACTAGCTATTTCAATTTCCAATCGAATGAGCCCACTTTGAAGTTTCTACGACAACGATTTCTATGAAAACATTATATGCACCCCATGTGTGTGGGGGGGGGGGGTTGTCATCCTCAAAGACCTAATTTTCAGAACTTTCAACTACGTTGAACAAAATGGCTATCTCAAAATTTTGATTGGATGTGTTTGGGGGAAAGGTGGGCGTGAGAGGGGGGTTAGTTGCCCTCCAATCACTTTAGACTATTAAAAAGGGCACTAGCTCTTTGAATTTCCAATCGAATAAGCCTTTTTTGAAGTTTCTACGACAACACTTTCTATAAAAATCTTATATACCCCTAGGGCATAACTTACAACCCTTGCCCTGAGGGCTGTGGGGGAATGTCCTCAAAATCAAGATTTCTATTTGAAAATCAACTACGCTTAACAAAATGGTTATCTCAAAATTTTGATTGGATGTGTTTGGGGAAATGGTGGGCGTGGAAGGAGTGTTAGTTGCCTTCCAATCACTTTCGACTATTAAAAGGGGCACTAGTCACTCCAATTTCCAATCGAATGAACCCTTTTCGAAGTTTCTACGACAAATCCTTCGATACGAAGTGCCCTGGTCTAAAACAAACAATAAAAAAATAAATAATGCATTGTGCCAACATCGTTCTTTACTTACGCAGCGCTGTTGCGCTGCCTATGATATGGAAGACTATTCATCTGTAATTTAATTTGCATAAGTCCCTTGCTCCAGAAGAAACTGAACTGCAAACATGAACTGTAATCGTCAATTCAAAAATTCTTAAAATTCCAGATGGAAGAACTCCAAATTCAAATATGAAACATCATATTAGCAGCTGAAACTTAAGATATATGTAATCAGATTTTTCTAAACACTATTTTTCTTTGTTTTTATCTTCTTATTTTTTTTTTAATAGGTGACCATCTAAAGCGGCCCTCATAATTTCTATGGATTTAATCCAAATCTTCATGATCTATTTCTATTGTTAGAAGCATCTCTTGCGCATAAAAGTTTCTTTTTCTGTTTTGCTCCGTCAAATACTATTTTTGGCCTGTGACTGACCATAAGGCTGCTTTAAAAAGGCATGCTAAGTTTGAGTTGTCATAGCCAAAAGCTCAGATGTGTCTTCTATCAGTCTCTCTCCATGTCGGGCTTACAGAGCTATGTGCTTCCGAAACATGACTCAGTTTGCGAATTAGAAGTATCCATTTTACCTTTCCTCGAATTAACCAATACGACTCCGATGTATTACAAATAAAATTAACGCGTCAAATAAGCAGGAACGCTTACTGAAGGCATCCATGGGGGAGGGTCTAATTACAGAAATTATACCATTGAAATCTGTGTTCTTTATATCAAATTTTATTTTTAAAAAGAGGAAGAGGGTGGCTCCAAAGCACTTCAATTACATAACCACGATAATTATTAAATATGTACAAATTTAAGATGTAAAATTTTATAACACTAGTCTCCTTTTACAGCATTATCTTGTCCTCTTTCAATTAAAGAAGGAGAAGAAGAAAAATGAAGCAACAAAATCCCAAATAGCAACGAGAATAATTTTCAACCTGTAAATAATGCTGAACAAAACAGATAATTAAGCAAGGACCTCCGATAATCCGTATTTTGATTCATGTTATATTTCATAAAAAAGGAAGACCCATAGCTGTAATAGACACTTAGGCTAATCAATCTAAAATTTATTATCTATTACATATCGTAAATGGGTCACAATCCCCTATCCCACAGCTACAGAGTCAGCAGATTCCTATCTCCATCATTGACACTAGATCTAGTGAAGGGTCGAGTTATACGCACAGGATATGTGCTAGGCAGAATGGCAGTGAATTAATTGTAAAGGCCAGTCTAACTCACTAACCAAGTGGTCTGCAGATACGTATCTCTACCCCTGATGCTAATTCTAGTAAGGTGTCGTGCTAGGTTGTTATATGTGAAATTGAATAAATAATGAATCGGAAAACTTTTGATGTAATATAGATTGTCCGCTTGTCCCCACATTAGCTCACATCAAGCCGCCAGTAGAGTGCTAAGTTATACTTTGCTTGCAGGTATAGGAATTACCATGCTATTTGCTTGCAGGTATAGGAATTACCATGCTATTTGCTTGAAGCTATAGCAAAACATTTCTATAGAAGTTCTACAACTTTTCAAAGAGAGTCAGTACTCCCTCATATGGCATACACTACGGTTTCACGTGCACATTGCAAAAGGAATGCAAAACCTATAAAATGATTAAATACGTTTTGAAACTAAATGCTATTTGCTTGTCGTTCCTTGGTACCTTTCCAAACGAGCGGGAATTCCCCACTGGTTCCTGCACATTGCAAAAAGCGACCAATCCTTTACCTATAAAGTGGCCAAGCACGTTTTGAAACTACATGCTATTTGCTTGCCTTTCCTTGGTACCTTTCCAAACGAGCGGGGATTCCCCACTGGTTCCTACACATTCCAAAAAAGCGAGCAGTATGAGCGGGGATTCCCCACACAAGTTTGTTTCAACTCCACGTTTTTCAACCAGACTGGTTTTGAGGCAACATCCGTTTTTTTGGGGCCCAATCAGAGCCAGCGACGGTTGCTCAATATACGATAACTCGACTGGTGATTGGTTACAAACAAAAGGAGTGATTTTTTATTCGTCCTTGAGATTTTGTAAATAATGGCCATACCTTACAATTAAATTTCAATAATGATTTAACATACCATGGATAATACATTAAATGTTATTGACATTGAAGCAATGGATACATCAATTTACAATTTGATTACAGCTTATTAAATTTTTTAATTTATTTCCAAATAGAATAATTTTACCACCCCACTAGTAAATTCAAATTCGGGAGAATAGCCCCCTTCCCCCCAACAATACAAACCCAACAATATGATGAGTATAGTCGCTAGAAAACGTAAAGTACGCTCTTTTTTCCATTATGTAAATAAAATCCCTCCTCCTCCTCCTCTGTTTACAAGTTTGATTCTTTATATTTAGTTTTTTTCCTTCAAAAATGTCAGTTTCCCATCGTACATTGAAGACGTGTTGTATTTTTCCGATCTAAGTAGAACCATCTGTGTTACAAGAAACTGTCAGTTTTGGAAACCAGACTTCGCACGCTCGTGTTATCACAGATTAATAACATACGTGTTTTTCTGATTCAAGACACTTTGAAAATATAGATAAAGTTGTTATTAAAATCGTTAATTAAAAGAATAGTACACTAAACTTAGAATTTATATACATCCAAATCGTATTCAAAATATTTTCTTGAGAAGAAATTTAAGTTTTGTATAAAAAGGACATAGAGCACTACAAATATCAGAATCGACTTTAGGGGGTAATTTATATTATGGGAAGATGCTTCTGAAATCCACCTTTGCCCCAAACTCAAAATTTTCCAAAATTCTACATTAGAAGCTTTTTAAATATTTCTAAAGCGCTAATAGATATAGCGTTACAAATATCAGAATCGAGTTTAGGGTGGGGGGTAATTTATATTATGGGAAGATGTTTTTGAAATCCCCCTTTGCCCCAAACTCAAAATTTTCCAAAATTCTACATTACCAGGTTTTTAAATATTTCTAAAGCGCTAATAGATATAGCGTTACAAATATCAGAATCGACTTTAGGGTGGGGGATAATTTATATTATGGGAAGATGTTTTTGAAATCCCCCTTTGCCCCAAACTCAAAATTTTCCAAAATTTTACTTTAGAACCTTTTTTAAATATTTCTAAAGTGCTAATAGATATAGCGTTACAAACATCAGAATCGACTTTAGAGGGCAATTTATCTGTAAAAGAGGGGTTATTATTTCCATACTAAATTTTGTCTTCTTTTTAAGGAGGAGGATTCCTGCAATTGCTCCCCCTCTCAAAAGAGAGCCAAGGCTAATGGCGTTACTCCAATGCAACAAGTGGAGATAGCTAGCCCATCGAGAGCCACCCACATCCATTCCAGACCAGTGCTGCCTGCCCAAGACCCAACCATGCCAGCCCCTATGCAGCCGGGTAGAAAGCTGAAAAGAGAATGGATGATTGCTCATAACGTTACTGCTGCACAAGATTGTGAGGTCACACCCTATCAAGCATTGCCGGTTCCTTCACGACCAATGCAAGATGAGAATGATGTGGCCCCTACAGCCCTCAACATGCAAGCTGCAAATCTAAATGTGAGTTTTCAAATATTATTTCGTGCTAATGATTCCTTTTCCAACGTCAATTTGAAAGACTAAGAACTGTACCATTAAACATAATTCCAGATTCTAATTTGCATAATAAAGGCTTCAATAAGAGATGCGAGACTTAACAGTTTCAATTTTATAATTTGCTCCGGAAAATCTTGAAAATAGCAGACTACACATTGAAAATAGGCTATTTCTAGGAGATGTCATGCTTTTCACTATTTTATTGTGTGTGTGTGTGTGTGAGCGGTGCATATGCTGCTTATTTTTCTGTCTACTCGATAATTCATTGAGATAGTATAATGAATATTGCAAATTCAATAACGACGTAATGATTTTCAGTATTTTGTTGTGTGTTTGTGTGTGTGTGTGAGCGGTGCATGCGCTGCTTATTTTTCTGTCTACTCGATAATTCATTGAGATAGTATAATGAATATTAGCAAATTCAATAACAACGTAATGATTTTCACTATTTTGTCGTGTGTGTGTGTGTGTGTGTGTGAGTGTGTGTGTATGTGTGTGTGTGTGTGTGTGCGCTTGTGTGCGCGCGCGTGTGTGTGTATGTGTGTGTGTGTGTGAGCAGTGCATGCGCTGCTTATTTTTCTGTCTACCCGATAATTCATGGAGATAGTATGATGAATATTGCAAATTCAATAACAAAGTAATGATTTTCACTATTTTGTTGTGTGTTTGTGTGTGTGTGTGTGAGCGGTGCATGCGCTGCTTATTTTTTCTGTCTACTCGATAATTCATTGAGATAGTATAATTAATATTGCAAATTCAATAACAACGTATTGATTTTCTCTATTTTGGTGTGTGTGTGTGCATGACTGTGACTGTGTGTGTGTGTGTGTGTGTGTGTGTGTGTGTGTGTGTGTGTGTGTGTGTGAGCGGTACATGCGCTGCTTATTTTTACGTCTATTTGATAGTATTTTTCTGTCTACTCATTGAGATGGTATACTGAATATGTAAAATTCAACAACGACATAATGATTTTCACTATTTTGTTGTGTGTTTGTGTGTGACTGTGTGTGTGTGCGCGTGTGCGTGTGTGCTATTAACAAAATTTGTAATTTATTATGCACTTGTTTTATAAATTATGTTACAAGCAAAAATTTGTAATTTATTATACACCTGTTTTATAAATAATACTATAAGCAAAAATTTGTAATTTATTATGCATTTGTTTTATAAATAATGCTATAAGCAAAAAATTTGTAATTTATTATGTATTTGCTTGATAAATACGAATCAATTAAGAAAAAAAAACAAAAAAAAACAATTGTTTGATAAATACAAATCCGACTAAGAAAAAAAATAAATAGTGTGCTATAATTGTGATAAAACTTTCCTCAAAGAAAAAAAAACATCTGTTTGATAAATACAAATCCGACTAAGAAAAAAAATAAATAGTGTGCTATAACTGTGATAAAACTTTCCTCAAAGAAAAAAATAAATTGTTTGATAAATCCAACTAAGAAAAAAATAGTGTGCTATAATTGTGATAAAACTTTCCTCAAAGAAAAAACTCAATCCATTCATTTCTAGTTTCAGGGGGAAGCTACGAAAACAACTGCCTTCCCTGGCCCAGGTATTCAAAATATCATGGGCAATTGTCCCCTCTCGCTGGATGATGTTAGTGAAGGTATGTCATTTAATATCCCCCTGGATTTTCAATTTACAAGTGAAAAAATGGACAGCCTTATGCAAATTGCTGGACCTAATGTTTCCGGGGACATTTTTGACGATGACTTTATAATTAGTGAATTGGATCTGAAGTATGTGCTACCAGCAATGGCATATCTTCAAAGAAATGAAACAGTGGATGATGCATAGGTGATCGACAGCTTTTCCAACAAAATCATTCCTACATCGTCGGAAAAGGTTCTTGTTTTGGAATTTATGTGGATATATGCTGACGACGACATTGAGTACACGAATAAAACTCGCTTTTTAGATTCCTACGGTTTTTCCCTAAATCATTGAGAAAATTTATTCAAGTGAAGAAAAACGATGACAGCCGCAGTGCTTTCCCCGATTTTAAGGAACATTTGACGAATCATTTATACGATTTGTTGACGGTCATGGGCTTATATCTTTATGATTATTATTACTCCGTTTCGAGATTTGCCAACAAGATTATTCCATCGGTTGAATCAATTTACGACAGTCTACAATATCGCAGATGCTCCCCTGATGAATACAGTTTTGCTAAACAAGTGTGGGCAGAGGGAGGGTGTCAAAAAAGGTTTGACTACTGCAAGCTGTATTTGTCGAGTGATGTGTTAACTTTGTTAGACATTATGTGTAAAAATACGGACAAAATCTATGGGGAATTTAATTTTGATTTAGGATATTATTTTTCATCCGTTTATTTGGTGATGGACCTCATCCTAAGTGTTAGAAGGTGAATAACCGGGCTATTCACTAAAATTGATCAGGACTTGTATATTAAGAGGTCAATGAGGGGTGGGTATATCTCTCACAAAGATCGCATCCTGGAAACTGATCCAATTGTACAGAAGACGGGAACAAAATCAGATACAGTTTTGCTTCATTTGAATACCCTCTACCCCTCGGCCATGTCCCATTATGCACTACCCAGCAATGACTATAAATGGGTCAATGACCCTCAAGCTCCCCATTTCCCCAACATTGACATTGTTGAGGAGAATGGGCCGGTTGGATGTTTTTTTAAATTGATGGGGGATACCAGTTGAGCTACACGATTCTGTAAAGGATTTTGTTTTCCCGTGCATCAATATACCTGTGACTAGGGAATCTTTGAACCCCGCGATAGGCGTTTAGTCGAGGTGGACGAATCGCCTTGGTCACCTTCAAAACAAAAACTTATTGCTGACCTTCTGCCGAAAAAAAATATTGTTGTACATCATGTGGCTTTAAAATGGATGTGCAGCAACGGTTTCAACGTCACAAAGCTTCATAGAGCCCTCCAGTTTAGTCAAAAACCCTATCTGAGAACATTTGTTGAAACTTTTGTCAAGAAGCGTTCTGAAGCACAGACAAAAGCGAAAAAAGATATTTTTAAGCTCATTTTAATTTTAACTTCTAGTAAAATGTGTGAAAGTGTTTGCAATAGGAATCGTTGTGACGTCGTGACCGATCCCAAATAATGTGCTTGAATTATTGCCGATCCAAATTACAGTTCCTTCACAATCATTGGCCCGGACATGGTACTATTGAACAGGAAAAAAGAAGCATTGTCCTGAATAAAAATATTGCTGCAGGCAGTGCGATTTTGGAGATCTCTAAAAATCTCATGTTGGAATTCTACTACAATCTGGCTAGGGTACAGTGGCCGGAGAAGGGGCAAGTAGAGGTCTGCTACGGGGACACAGATTCTCTACTGCTTTAAGTAAAAACCCCAAACCTACTTGATGATTTGGTGTATGGTGTAATCATCAGCTCCTGGATGGACTACACCAATTAGAGTTGGCTTTACCCAGAGCTAATGAAACGTCGAGCGTAAAATCAGCTTTTATTTTTTAAATCAGAAACGGGAAGCGACATGATTACCCGTGGTATGTTTGTAAGTCCGAAGGTGTACTTTACACAGACACACGACGAGGAAATCAAAAAACGTTGCAAAGGAGTACCCGGCCGCTGGTGGCCGGCCGCCAGCAGAGGGAGGGGGAGGGAGGGGGGGGCCGCCACTACCAAAGCTATCTTTTTTTACTTAGAGCAGATTTTTTTGTAAATATACATGTTGCATTAAAAAAAGTGATATCATTTTGAGTGTATTTTTCATTAAATGTTGTATTTACAAATAAAGTATATTTATTAAAGTGTTTTTTCTAGTGCATTTTTTTAAAATGTTTTTTATTATAAATTAAAAAAAGTGTATTTTTCTTTGTTTTCTGTAAAGTGATGTTTATAATACAAGAAATATGATTGTCTATTGATTTTGTTATTCTCGTTATCACTCATGAACGGACTAGTAGCAATAGGGGAAATTAGTTAGTCATTAAACAACTATATTCTACAGTTAGTTGTCCAGGTGAACTGTTGAGGGGAACATGTATCAATTTATAACACCCTTCAGATCGTTTCTGTGTGGTCCCTCAATATCGGGCAAAACAACACTCTTAACTAAAATAATTAAAAATTGCGATAAAATGTTTGTAGAAAAGCCAAAAAAAAATCTACTATTGTTACAGTATTTGGCAGGAGTCATACAATAAAATAAAAGCAATTGGCACGTCCGGATTAGTGCAGATACAATTCATACAGGGACTTGATGTTTTCAGCATTATTGAACCAAACTCTTGGCTGATTATTGACGATCTGGCTGAATCTATTGAACAATGGTCCCAGGAAATGCTGCAATTGTTCAACGTTCGCTCTCATCATCAACAGATTTCAATTACTCTGGTTCTACACAATCTCTTTCATAAGAGCAAATGTATGCGAACACTTGCATGAACTGCACCTACTATATCATCTACAGAGTTGTTCGTGATTCTAACTCGCTAATAACTCTCAATAAACAAATCTATCCAGGCGCCTCCAAATTTCTGCTCTCAGCGTACAATCAGGCAACTAATAAACCCTACGGCTACATCCTATTGGATCTTAATCAAAAATACACCCGAGGATTTGTGTTTAGTCCAATATATTTTTCACAATGAAATTACAGTATATCTCCCCGTGAACAGTATAAAGATTCATTAGTTGCTATGACGACACTGACAAAACTATCTGTACATAATAATCGGTTTCCATTTCTAAGCACGTCAAAATCATAGATTGGGAAATGCGAAATCAAAAAGGGCATCGATAATGATTTCATTAATCTACCATCTGAGCTCTGTTGAAATTTTACCGAGGGCAATGTTCAACTGCAAGAAGTAGTTAAGCAACAGGCAAAGCAACATCGTTCCATTGTACGTACATTGGCCTCTAAAAACAAAGGAAAGTATTTTAAAAGGAAACGACTTCTTCAGGCAGGCGGTAGCTTTTTCAAACTTTTACTGCAAATAATTGCAGGACTTGTAAACAGTTTTCTCTAGAGAGACTGGCCAAACCCTATAAATTGACTCCAATAGAACTCTCTCTCTCACCCTTGGAACACTTTGAGGACAATCTGAGTAAATTCATTGACAACGAGAATGTTAAGGATGAAAAAAAACTGCTTTTACTTCAAGATGCACTTCAACGAGTGGACAAACATAAGCCCTATCGTGTAAGGACCACTGGAATTGACCACAATAAAGAATCATTCTCTTAGTATTCTGCTGCTTCTGGAACAAAATTAAAAACGGAGTAATTATATTCATTTGAATCTAAATTTGGAATTATAATGCCCAATTAATATCGTTATCAAATTACACGACTCATAACTTATCTCATGGAAAGTGGTCAAGATCATATTCAAGTTGATAGCAATGGGAAAAAGATTATAATTCAAGGCAAGCGCTATAATCTACTTGATTTAATATATGATGTAATTACAAATTGTAAAGGACTATTATAATTTGACACTCATCTATGCAAATTTTTAAATACATTAAACTCCCTAAAGACCCTCATTTGCAATAAACAAATTCTCCAACAATTAAATAAACATGCATCATTGTCAACACCATTAAAATATTAACATGAAAAAGAAGAAGAAGATTTTAAATCAATTTTGGAAAATACTACCACATCTAGTGGAAACTTGAAAACAAGGAGCAGCAGTATATCATTGATACCTAGACAAAAGCGAAGACGTATCAAGTCACCATCACTCCCATCGCCAACCACCAGTATACAAAAGGGTAGTAGAAGTTACACTACACGTTTACATTCAAAATGGTTGAAGTTCTGACACATACTTATGAAAATATTGGTGAAGTGGGGAGTTGAAGTTCTCCCACCACTCTTTGCAAAGTCACTGGTGTTCACACTAAAAGTGTACAAGACTATCTACAAAATGAATCAAGTTAAACTCTGCATATAAATCATAGACTTCGTGCTAATCATTATCGAAAACTAAAGCCTTTTTCCCATTGCATGTAATGCAAGCAGATCTCCTAACTCTAGATGAGATTCAAAGACGTCACAATACACCTTACAAGTACACTTACTTGCAATCAGTGTGTTTAGTCGCTATGCATATGCCATTCCATTGCGGTCAAAGAGAGGTGTTGAAGTTGCACAGACCGCTGAAAGTGTTCTCGAAGAGTATTCGTATAAAAAAAAATCAAACAGATCGTGGTAGTGAATTTGTTAATCCCCATGTTGCAAAAGTACTAGCGAAATATAATACACTGCTCTATCATAGTCATAGCCCTATAAAGGCTGCATTGGCCGAACGATTGATAAGAACTATTCGACTTTTAATTTCAAGATATTGTACATCTGCTTTTATGCAAAAATACATCTGCTTTTATTCATAATTTAGATAAAATCATGTTGATTTATAATCAACGACCTCACCGATCATTGTCCGATTCAACCCCAACGGAAGTTCATCATTCTGTCATGATACTATTGACACTTTTCTTAAACAATATTTCAATGTAACGATTGCCAAGAAGAAAAAATTCAATATTTTTGATAGCGTTCGAATCACGAGGGCAGCAAATGTTTTTTAAAAGTTTAATCACTTGGCGCCCACAGAACTTTTTCATGTGGCACGAATACTAGACACCAAACACATAACTTATCGTTAGTGCCGTACCAAGGATAAAGAGTTCCTCGGCCGCTTTTATGACTATGAACAACAAAAAGTTAAAAATAATAGTGAAATCTACCAAATTGAAAAGATATTAAAGACTCGTACTCACAGGGGTAAGAAAGAGTTACTCGTTTAGTGGCTAGGATACAACTCCGATTTTAATACTTGGATTAGTGTTGGAGATATTGAGAATGCCCAGTGATTTCTAAGTAATATTTATTTTCAAAGTTTCTGATCCTCTCTACAACGATTAGGATATGGCAAGTTGCTTTTAGGAGAAAATCTCCCCCGCCGTCAAATTCGACGGTGCGTATGAAGTGGCTCTTGTCGACTGTATTTTGAAAAATACCTATGACATCCTGAGAAAGGATCGTTTGTATGATATAAAAGTTATACCATTCTATCGGTCACTCTTCGTCGACTATGAATGGGTTGAAGCACTTAAATCTAGCGAATATCCAGCTGTTATATTGAGATATAAAGAGTATGGTACTATGATGGATTTGTGTCGTGCAATCAATAGAAAAATCTCATATCGTAGGAATGGTACATTCAATTTTAATTATTCAATGGAACACGATAGGATTTACATTACATCACCTGTTGACACTGAAATAATTCATCTCAATGATAATCTGAGAGACGTTCTTGGCTTTAAACAGAATATGATCAATGGGAAAAACGCAGGCAGCGTTTACGGGATGGATCAAGTTATTTTTGCTGATTATCCACCTGGTTTCGCCTCAGACTCTTGCATATTTCTCTATGCATCTTTTGTGGAAACATCGAGAGTTGGTAATTCAAATGTCCCCCTCCTACGTGTTCTTGAACGAAAAAAAACCCATGAACTTGTTCATCACTATAATATAAAGCATCTTCAGTATGTTCCTGTAAACACTTGGTATTTGGAACTCTGTCAGTTAACACTAAGAAGTGAATTGGGTGATCCTCTAGCAATAACAAAAGGCTTAGCAGTGATTACATGTCATTTTCGACCCATTGTCGGCGACACCAGCACAATCACCTAAAATGAACAATAGAAGAATTCCATTTGTCTGTCCCGATATCGATTGCTAAGTTGGTGCTCTGAGTCCACGTCAAATAGGCAATGGATTGGACTACTACAAGGGGCGTACTACAATGTCTGGCTATGGTCTTGGTAGCTGGTTTGCTAGGCTATTTCGTTCTGCACTACCCCTTGCCAGAAAAAATATTGTACCTTATGCATCAAATTTTGCTGCCTCCACACAACAGGACTGGGGGTCGGGCAGGAACTTTAAGGAGAGTGTTAAGGAAAATATTAGATCTTCAGCAAGAGCCGTTGGTGAGCAATTAAAATCTCGGCAAAATGGGGAGGGATTGAAAAGGATGTGTGCGCGTCATTCACTCATCAGTCTCCACCCAGGCTGGAAGCGAAGGACATCAACAAGGACTTTGAGGGTTAAAACAAGGAAGACGAATAAGCAGAAGAAGAAAAAAAAAAAAAAGATTGTTCGATCAGAGAAGGATTTCTTCTCTTAAGATGACTTATCTCCCTCACAGGGAGGCATAACCATCAATCACTTCCTCATTGAACCTGTTCAATGCTGAAAATGTTGATGTCAGTGTCAAGTATGGCTACTATGAACAATTTCATCCTCAGCAACCCCTCTCGGAAAATATACACTTTCAAATATTTTCCCATGAAGACTATTTCATTGATTTGTCATAAACATTTATTGATTTAAATGTTGCGGTGAAGAAAAAGTCAGATAATACAACTCCAACTACTGCCGATGGTCTCTCCTACGAAAACTGTATTCTACACAACCTGTTCAAACAAATTAATGTATTTATTAATGGAACATTGGTGAGCACTAGCAATAACTTATCCAGCTATGCAAGCTACATACAATTTATGATGATGACACCAAAGGCATACAAGGAGTTGAGAGGACAATCATTGGGCTAATAATATCGATCAGGTGTTGATACCGACGGTGAGTTGACTACTGCAGTGACCCAGGAGTATCATCTGGTTGGAAAATTAAATCATGAGATATTCAATATATCTCAATGGTTACCCCCCAATGTCAAAATTGACATAAAGTTGCAACTAGCCCCATCGAATTTCATTTTGAGAAAAACGCTTCCTGCAGCACCCAATGCAAATGTCATTATCACGTCGGCAATTCTCCACGTTCGAAAACAACAGGTTATGAGCTCTGTTGCATTGGCAGTGGAAAACCTAAGATCCAATGGCAACAACATTAAACTTCTTGTCTCCCATACGATCACCAATCAACGTCACATTGCCACCGGCTCTCGTAGTTACACCAATTCATCATTTATCAATGGAGAAATCCCATCAAAATTGGCTTTGGCCTTTGTAAAGAGTGGCAGTGCCGTTGGATCCTGGACTGAACCCCCCCATGATTTTAATTTTTTCGGTCTATCTAGCCTTGTGTAAAGTGAATGGTATTCCACTGTACACTCTATCGTTTGACAAAAAATCCTATAGAACTCTGTACGAGTTGACCATGCAATCCCTAGATCATGACTCCCAACTATTTGAAAATGGAATAACTGATTCAACGTTTTCCAAAAATCATGGTGTAGTTGTTTTGGTCCTGTCGGGGATCCAGAATGTGATCTTAGTACGAACAGGGGATGTACGCGTAGAGTTCACATTTTCTTATTCTTGGACTGATAATATAACTCTAATATCATTGAATCAGTCTGAAGAATATTAGAAATCTACACCTAACGACAATGCTTTACATGACATAGCACTCTGATAACAAACCAAATAACCAACTTATTTAACATGGATACATACATGTCCCAGTACATGTCCTATTGCATACCGTCGGACTTCATTAAAAAATTCCAAGTGTTAACACTACCCTAATCATTGTTAATAGTAGTCCCTTGACTTTGAAGACAGGTCATTGGCTATGCATCTTTCAAAGAACGAATGATATCGAATTTTTTTACCCTCTTGTCCTATCATATAAATTCAACACGCCACACATCAACAACTTTATTGAAAGCAGTGGGAAAACTATTATTCAAAATCAACGAAGAGTACAGGATTTAACGACTAAGACATGTGGCTTTCATGCACTACTCTTTTTCATGTTTAGATGTCGTGGCTATACCTACAAGCAGTTTCTCGACATCTACGTTGACTTACCTCGATTGAACGACTTTCCAGTGGAAAATATTCTTACAAGCGTATTTAATATTGATTTTAGTACCCTACGAATAAAATGTTCTAAAAAGGTACGTTAAATTTTTTATTAATAAAAATAATATATGTACATGATAAAAACGATTTTTCTACTCTTTAGATTTCATCTTCTACAATGTATTTGGCAAAAACAACTATGGTGGGTAGATTATCTGAATTCACAGTATACTGATCCTGATGTGCTGCAATGTCAGGGTCGCATTTTCTACAATAGAGTGTAACTTCACTCTTGTCATATCTCTTTGTATAGTCAATGATACTATTCTCATTCATTCTATAGAATTCACATGTTTCAATTTGCTTATTTGAAGCAATGTCACAAACAGTGTGCTCAAGTGGCGAATCATATTCCGTCACCGCCAAATATAAATCAGTGGGCTTATAATCGTAGTAGTCATTGTCTTCACAACGCTGACGTAGAAACCATATTCTTTTGTTGTTCCAACACTTGAATCGCTGACCCGGCTCCTCCTCCCAGAACAATCTAAAACCACGACGATACCAATCTTGTAGCAATAAACTAAAATCACGCTTAGGATCCTTTCCAATCATACCGGGAATATGTATTCTCCCATTGATTACATTTATCATAGTGGCAATTGGAGCATAGGTGCCGTCTAGGATGAGAGTCACGCATCCCTTCAAGACAGGAATTAAAACCTTTAATTTTTGCGGCATTACCTCTATGCAATTTACATGGGTTGCATAATCTGTACTTTTCATCAGACTCATCAACCATTGTACAATTTTCGCATGATGACCAGCTGCCCAGTGTATACATGCATAGTGCACATGTTTGGAATATTTTTTCATCTGTTGACACTCTCAGTGCCAAAATTAAACTAAGCTAGCAACAACAACAAATCGTGTGAGATAGAGAGAGTGAGAAAGGAGTAAATCATCCTTGAACACCATCTTTCTTATGAAAAAAAAGTTTTAAGTATTCAAACTAGTGTTTAAATGCATATCCACAATATCATTTTGCCTTGTCGTGATTAATATATCAATAAATTGTGTAAATGCATATGGACCACAACGTAAAAGCTTCATGCAATAGTCTAATGGTGCAGAATTAGTTTTCATTATATCGACAAGCATTCCCTGAGAAAATATCTTCCTTTGAATAGACAACTCTAGGAAATTGTCATCTAGAATCAAATGTTTTTCCATAAGCGCTAGATTCCCCATGATTTGCTCTTTCTCAAATTTATCCATTTTTTTAGAGTCCTAACACTCTCATAACCAACTTCAGACTAATCAGATTTTTTTCTATGAAAATCACTCCTTTTATTTGTAACCAACCACCAGTCGAGTTATCGTATATTGAGCAACCTCCGCTGTCTCTGATTGGCCCTAAAAAAACGGATGTTGCCTCAAAAAACAGTCTGGTTGAAAACGTGGAGTTGAAACAAACTTGTGTGGGGAATCCCCGTTCGTACTGCTCCCTTTTTTGCAATGTGTAGGAACCAGTGGGGAATCCCCGCTCGTTTGGAAAGGTACCAAGGAAAGGCAAGCAAATAGCATGTAGTTTCAAAACGTGTTTAATCATTTTATAGGTTTTGCATGCTTTTTGCAATGTGCACGTGAAACTGTAGTGTATGGCATGTGAGGGAATACTGACTCTCTTTGAAAAGGTGTAGAGCTTCCATAGAAATGTTTTGCTATAGCTTCAAGCAAATAGCATGGTAATTCCTATACCTGCAAGCAAATAGCATGGTAATTCCTATACCTGCAAGCAAAGTATAATTTAGCACTCTACTGCCGCCAGGACTACGCGTATCATGGATTGGTAATTACAACCTAGATAATATTTTCGTTTCAGGACTTAAATATTTTAGAATTTTATGCTTTAAACATAATTGCTTTTTAAATCTTAATTGAAATAACATCTCATATTTACAAATTTCTTTTTACCGAGCATAACAGCTAGGCTACTATCACTTGATGAGTATAGACTCGATAACTAAAGGGGCAGGGGCATAGCCTAGGGTAGTAAAAAGAATTATTTGGAGATAGTAGATCTATCTTCAAAAATAGGAGGCGCGTTTCAACATTTGGAAACTTAATATTTAGTACTGCCGATGACTTATCATTCCTATCTGGTTTTGAAAATTTTTAAGCATAATTCAAACTTTGCGAATCGAAAACGCGTCTAAATTATGCACAATTATGGTCACAATTATCATTAACAGCTATAACATTCTTAAGGTATTAACGCGAGTCACTAATTGAAGAGAAGCAAACTAAAAATGTTATTTTTCTACAACAGGATTTGGTACAATTTATTATTATTCGCTAGTGACAGTGGCGGATCCAGGGGGGAGGGTGAGGGGGCGCGCGCCCCCCTAACATAGTCTAAAGTAGTGTAATTTACTTAATTAACTCAACTTTGCGGTAATTAAACTTTCTCATAACGCAAGTTTATTGGATCAACCTATTTTGCGCCCCCCCCCTAATTTTTTTTTCGGATCAACCTATTTTGCGCCCCCCCCCTAATTTTTTTTTCGGATCAACCTATTTTGCGCCCCCCCCCGCCAAAAAAAAAATTCCTGGATCCGCCCCTGGCTAGTGCCAATGCTTTATTTAAATGATGACGATTATTGTCACTAACCAATTTATTCAAAGTGTTGACTTGACAAATACTTGTCTTGTCTTTTGATAAAAGATGTCACAAAAAATGTTTTCTTAATGTTTAATGTTTATTTGCTTTAGATACAAGTAGGCTTCACTATTTTTCACAAGCAGTGGGCTGATGAAATTAAGCGCAACCACAGTTTGAGTTATGTCATAGGTAGCGCAATAGAAGATGAAGAGCGAAGTGGGCTCTATGTATTTTTATTTTCATCAAGGCACTCTCTTATGGAAGGAGTCGTTATAGAAACTTCGGAGGGAGCTCATTCACCTTTAAGTTAAAAATTCTAGTGTCCTTGGAGAGCAAGCAGAACCCCCCCCCCCTCTGCACTCCCTTTATTTCATCAAAGACATCCGATACAAACTTTGAGGTAACCATTTTGTTCAGCATAGTTGAAAGGTCCAGTAACTATGCCTCTGGGGATGACAAGACCCAAATGTCTTTATTTTTACCAGCATAAGCAGTGCTGCGATGGGCGGTACAGTTGTACCAGATTCATTACATTTTCCTCCGACCTGTACATCTTTACAACTTTTTCTTTAAGTTGGAAGTTCAGTACAGTTTTTGCCGAACTGGTACGAATTAAGTACATTTGCTTCAAAATTCAGCAATTTTTCTTGATGGCCGGGATTAGGTGAACTCTCACCGTTCACTGTCGTAAAAATATTAATGCCTCACAGCTTCTCTCTCTCTTCTTTTGTAATCTGAAGAGAGACTATGGGCTTTGTGCGAACATTCATTTTCAACTATTCCTTTCATAATGTTGTCATGAAGTTTAACACTCTAAAAACGAAGCTCATTCAATTCCATCGTATACTTCAGATTTGATCCATTGGTAAAACTTAAATACGTAGTGGTATACTCTGTTAATTATGTATATGTTGCTTAGATAATTTCGGAGACCACACTGCCTTTCCATGATGATAAAATAAAATTTCAAAATAGGGATAAAATCCTTTTTAATAGACAATGTATAGAAATTCACAAGAAATACCAGATATTTACTGTTCAGTATACAGTTTAGTTTTACTACTGATGACGGTCACTGTATATGTGACCGAAATATCTGGTATTTCTTGTGAATTTCTATACAATGTCTATTAAAAAGGATTTCATCCCTATTTTGAACTTTTATTTTATATGTTCCTTATGGTCAGGTCAGGAATATTTCATGTGTAAGGTAGGCATATGCCATATGGAGATGGGGAACAATTGCAACAATGGCTATGCAGCCTTAAACAGTTTAATAAAATTTTATTCAGTAGGATTTGTGGTAAATATTTACGTTTTCACAAAATTTAGCTACTATGAAAGTGAATATATCGCTTGATATCTTTTTTATGCTCTTTCTAAATTCAATAATTGCTTCAGGGGAAATTATATTTTCAGTGCTGAGGACTTGTAGTCCAAAACAGCGAGACTCTTGTGTTCTATTTCTTACAACTACCGTGAGACTGGTGGATCACATTCGCCACCCTGACAGAGTACGTTTCGAATGGAGATGCGCATGTTACGCGAAGCGCGACACGCGCTAAAAGTTTAGGTGTCTGGAACATATTATTCCGGAAAGTACATTTTTAGAGCTTTGTCTGGTACAAATCAAAATTTTAACATCGCAACACAGAGCATAATGCTAGTGAAATTAAGTACGACTATAGTTTAAGTTGTATTTAAGTAAAAAACCAAATAAAGGCAAGGATTTTCGCATTGAAAGCATAGATTCGCCCAATATGGCACTTCTCTTTAAAAAAAAACTTAACAATTTCTATTTTTTTATTTATAAAACCAAAGTGAAGAGTTTATTGTCATAGTGAACCAAATATATTTTTCATACATTCAAAATACTATTGTCCAGTGAAGCAGAAATATTTTTTTTCTGTAAATTTATTAGCTAGCTTCTAATTTATGCATTCACCTAGATATGTCACCAGTTGCTGACGTGCAGTAGAACAGCTGATACTGTTTTTGAGCAGCAATGAGCCAAACCTGCTTGCCTCTGATTTATAGAAAGTTATCTTAGTCCTCATTATCAAACTGTCTCTTTATCCATCTCAATACACAAGAGCAAAACAAAAGATTCAATTCTCGTCGTTTGAACCTGCGAGCATATATCTAGGAAGCTACTTTTTTTGAATTCATCCACTTTAATACTTTATCTTCCATGTATTGAGCATCTATGTCCAAGTTTTCAGAAAGAACAGTAAAGGAAACTTTATTTTCCTACCCTTCTTGGTTTGACTAACGGGCTCACCATTTTTTAAAGTCCTTGTTCCCCACAAGCCTGCCACCGTACACCACATGGTCAATCCTTAGAACTCTGACTTTTAAGGTAATATGACACGTTTTTTTTTATTTTCACTTAAGACAGCCAGCAATTTTTTTTTGTTATTTTGCTGCAAAATTTCAATTTAAAATTAATAATATTTAATTTATAGCTGATTGAATAAATACAAAAAAAACCTTCTCCCCTTATGATTTGACTAATGTTTTTTTTACCTACTTTTTAACACAGAATGCCCAGTTCAAACCTCAAGTTTGTTCATATGGATGTAGGCATAGACAGATAATGCCATATTATATTCTAGAGTATTATATATCTATATCTTATATTCTAGCGTATTATTATATTCTTTTGCTTTAAGGTGGTAGATAATGTTAACCTTAAGAATCATTAAACTACGATTTGTGTTCTATTCCATCAGCTACTTCTAAAATATAGTCAGAAACACACTATTCCGTTTTCCCAACCTCGTGTAAACATTTATTCTATGTAATATGCTGCCTTTACAATAATTACAACCAAGATGCATATGAAAAGTTATGAAAACTATACTGATGTGAGGTATGGCCAGAGAACACCTGCATACATGAATAAGTGATTCTGCAACAGAGAGTGAGTAGCTCCTTGGTTTTGAAGTCACATGAGAGCTTGATTGCGGTAATTCCAAAACATGTATGCTGACATTTTAATATATCATACACAGACAGACGCCTAGATAGTAAAATATATCATACACAGGAAAAAGCCTTCAGATTTTTCTTAGCTATAACTTAGTAAAGAACGAACTCCTTTTTTGAAGCTATCGCTCTTTCCTAGGATAAACATAAGTAAGTGCATTTTAGCATGATTTCATGACGTCATATAGATAATAACACGTAAATGATATAAAAAAAAGTTTTTCGTGAAAAATTGCATTTTGTTTTAATGCTGTAAAGAAAAAATAAAAAAAGCTTTTTCGTATGCTGACTAATGGTCGGCGTTGCGCAGGAACCGATATTCTGATTCCCGCCTTCGGCCGGAAGTGCAATTCGTCGTTCAGGGCAAATCATCCGATGTTTCCCTTGTTTTTCTCCCAGATTTCTCCAGGTACCCAATTAGAGCTGGATGCTATAAAGCAAATTTATAAAAAAAAAGAAGTAAATATAGGCATTACCTTTAAAACGAATCGTCACAGAGCTCTCTATGATATTCTGGTGCCCCGAGGAAAAAAAAAGACAAATCAATGCAACCTAAGCAAAAACGTGAGTTTTTTCAATTCTTAAGATGGAGGGCTTAAAACCTCCGGTTAAGGCTTTTCGATTATGATGATTACAACATTACACTTTTCGTTTCAATCTGTCACCGTTTTCAAGAGTTTCAAGCTCTTTTTCGGAATTCTCATAAATTCGTTTTCGTCCTTAATTTTACTTTTAAGTTTAACACGGATAATAGTTACCATTCCTGAACTAGTGTCAAATGGCGGTTCTTCTACATTTAATAGTTTATTTTTAAAAAAATTTCTCAATTTTTGGTTACTATTGACTGTGATTCGCTCTTTACTTGGTTGCAGCTCTTGCTGTCACCATGAAAAAGCTAATGTATACACCACAATTATCACTATCATCCTCGTTAGACCCCGGCGCCGCGCCAGCGGCTCGACCGAACGCCGCCGATGAGAGGACCGGTCGAACGCCACCGAAGTGTCGTAACGCCACCAGCATGCCGCAGGCGCGCCGCTGCCGGAAGAGGCGGCGGCGTTCGGTCGACTTTAAATTATTTTTACAACAATTCTTTATTGCGTCAACCGCGAAGCCGGAGCTTTTCCTTCTCGTGTGGTTTAGTATTTCGATTTTTCTGATTAGAAATCAAGCAGAGCTTGCACTATCCCTGAATTTTCGGGTATTTCCCCGAAAATCTATGCGTCACCCCGAAAAAAAATTCGGTTCCCCGAGTCCCCGAAAATCACGTAATCACGGTGCGACCCCTAGTGATTTATCACCAGTGACTTTCCCTGCCAAATATTACTTTGTATACCATAATTCTTCACTGCTCTCTTGTTCATTAAATTTCGTTTCTTTTGTTACTTTGCATAAGAACCAGACAGATGCAATATGCATTTGCAATTACTGCAACATACACAGTTCTTCATATGTTGACAAAAAAGTATCGTCCTTATGAAATGAGTTTAAATAATTTTGAATGAAGTTTCCCAATCGCTATTTCTTACATCATTCGTAGTCAAGAATTTGATTTTCAAGTTGAATAGAATTAAAGAACGCATTAACTACTATAAAGCTTCAACCTTTTGTTGGATTTTGAAATTGACAGCCGACAGATTGTTTCTACAGCTGAATTGTAAGTTTGCAGTTTTTTTTTGCTGTTTTTAGATAAGATTTTTTTTAATGTTTAATACTCAATTATTGAACACCTGATAAAAAATACAATCTTCTTTCTGGAACCTTTTTACCCCCCCCCCCCCCAAAAAAAAACAGCCTTTGGTTGAGACAAAATTTAGCTATAGACTAAGCTATGTACAAGGTTGGGGAATTAAAGATTGAACCGGAAGTTACCCCAAAAACTTTAATAATATATAAATTGTAAATTATTGCTTAGAGGGGGGGGGGATTAGGGGGATATCATTTTAAAATGATAATACCTAATTTTTTTTTATTGAAAGCAGGGATGCCAAAAAGATAATTATTTTTTTCATTTAAAGTGGAGACAGAAGAAAATGATATCAAATTCCCTGGGAAGCCATTGAAGTATTTTGATAGAACCAGGGCCCCCATTAGGACTGGTTCATTGTCTTGGGTATTTGGCGATTTCTCATAGGCTACTGGCCTTATTTGGCTTTTGTGTGTGCTCCCTTTTAATTCGATTCTTTGGATCTTATGGAATGCCCTGGGGAATTTATCACTCAGTTTTCCAATAATTTGAGGTATATCTGAATAATTCGACATTTTTGTTGCTGTCTTTGTACCCCTTTACTCATACCCTCAATTTTTTTTTTCATGGAACACTAAGCTGTTTAACGTAATTTTGCGTGTTTGTTGAACCATGTTTGTTTGAACCTTGTTAATTATTCAGTAAATTATTTTTCTAATGAAAGATGAGACGGTATCCTATCAAGGTGGTATCCACAGGGGGGGGGGGGGGTAGGGAGGTATTATATTTAAATGATAAAAGCTCGAAATTTTATTTATTGAAAGCAGGGATCCCAATCCCAAAAAGTTCATTTTTTTTAATTTAAAGCAGAGACGGCATCCTATCAAGGTGGCATCCAGAGGGGGGGGGGGGTATTGAGCTATAATATTTAAATGATAATACCTCGATTCTTTTTTAAAGCAGGGGTGCCAATAAGTTATTTTTTTTGTTTTTAAAGCAGAGACGGGATCCTATCAAGATGGTATCCAGAAGGGGGGCATAGGGAGTTATTATAATTAAGTGATAGAACCTTGATTTTTTTATTGAAAGCAGGGATGCCAAAAAGTTGAAAAGTTGACAAAATTAACAAGATTTTCGTGAGTTAAACTTGATACAGCACTTGCATGGTTTTATCGTCCAAAGAAAAAGGGGCATATGCGTCCAATCCGTTTTTTTTCCTATTGATGAAACGGGTTTACTTTGAAAACATTCATTCATATGTACCAGGCAGATTCACACTAAAACGAATTGGTGTGACGAAAGCGATATCGACATCCCCACCTAACGTTGCGCTCGAGTAACAATGGCGCCCTTGGTCCAGTGCCCAAGTTACATTAAAAGGCCAGGTCATAATAAAAGCTTTCAATTTGGGAGGTTCAAGCAGGAGTATTTGAGTCTTATGACCTCAGGGTACTAGATGTTGCAACATTCTTGTGTATCTACAGTGGTTTAGAAAATTCGATCACCCCACAAATAATTACCAAACATATGCACAAATGTAACATTTGTAATATTATAACACTTTTTCCAACGCTTTGAAGAAAAGCAAAAAAGTCTAAATACCCCTAACTACGCTTGAAAGCTATTTTAAAAAGAAACTCTTTGAAGATTTCCATGGAAATGACCATAGCAAAAGCTTTGAGCCTGGGTGGGGATCAACGAGGAGTCTAAGTATTTTGACCACAGTTGATTTATTGTTGAGACTTTCTTAAATTTAATAATTCTTGTAAGCATTTGGAAATCAAAGCTTAAACTCAATAACTGATACTAAGTGTCCTAACATTTTGGTTGGATTAAAAGTGACGAACTAGGATGAACATTTCAACATCTTCCTGGAGCTACTTCAGTCTGCATATTATTTCATTTAATTGCACTTAAAAGGGATGAGCTTTTCATTTTTTACCTAAGAAAATAGCTGGCACTTCATTTTTGTTCATAGCCAATAAACTATTGTTTTTTGTGTCATTGTAATTGAAGTGTTCTCATGTGAAGTGTTCATCATTTATTTTTCAATTTGATAAAGTTACTTCTTTTAGATGCATTTTATAATTTGACTGATATTAGGTATTTATCAGTTTATAATTTGGAATGAATCCCCAAAAGAAAAAATTAATAATATCAAAAAGAGCAGCCAAAAGCGATAAAAAAGCAGCAGTTCAGCCTTAGCCTACCTGACATATATTCTATAAAGAAGCCAAAAAAAACTTTAAAATGCATTTTTTTTAATTTTAATTAAAAACCAGTTTTTAATACAAGAAGGCTTCTTAGGAATCCAAAAGAGCAAAAAAAAACAATCAATATCAAAGTCGCCCATTTCAACTGTTTTAAATGTGACAAAGCAGATATAGGCAAAGGGCATTACCAAAAAATTAAGCTTCTAAGTTCAAAGTTATATTCAAAGTTTTTATCTAAATAACTGACGAATTTTGTGATACGGTATTTGAAGTTTTGTATGAGTAAGGCTCCATGAAAAAAAACTACTAATTTTGATAATTATTTATGTTAAGAATACATAGCTAATAGATACTTTAACCACTCGTATTATGCAAGGGTTCTGAAACGTCAGAGCCATTACGTTTCTATCAAATTTCTACTTCTCTTGATGAATAACGAAGAAGACCAGTTTCCAGCCAGCGACTTGTGAATTTTTGAACTCATGAATAGGCTCGAATCTGTTCTAAATTTAAGCGGTTATTTGAGAAAGACTGATGAAAACATTACTTGCGGTCAACATTGGTCAAGCTGGCGGCGCGCCGCCGACATCTTACCGGCGGCGCGGCGCGGCGTGCTTTTTTAAGCCCCGCCGCCGCCGGTCTTCCCTCATCGGCGCGGCGCCGGGTTCTAATCCTCGTCACTTGAGTCAGTCGTCTAAAAGACAACAAATGTTTTAATCAGAAGCATGAACAATGCGCTGAAGGGCGACTACAGAAAAATTTTCAAAGGGGAGGGGAAGAACTGCATAACGAACTGCAGAGTCGAACTGAAGAACTGCATAAATTTTCAAAGGGGAGGGGAAGAACTGCGCAACCAAGGGACAGGGGCTAATATCTGACAAAAGACTTCTTAGTCTGGAAAGCATCATATATTTAGTCAATGCTTCAAGCAATTTTTTTTTTCATAAATTTGCAGTCTTCTAGGAAGGAGAGGGGTGGCTGAATAAAGCCGTAAATAAAGTCGTGTTTCGACGAAAGTAAAAAAAACAAATTGTTTTCAATGAAATGATTAAAAGTTTTATTTGTAAACGTAGCGTCCATTAGAAAAGAAAAGAAAAAATGCAGTAGCCTTGATATTACATTTTTGGCTTTAGCATCAATGACAATTATCTACGTTCCGACAGTTGCTCCTGCAGAAGAAGCAAAGCTAGTGTCTATGTCCAGCTCATCATCTTCATCTTCACGTGAGTCAGATTCATCGTCATCATGGGCTTCATCTTCAAGATCAAACTCAGATTCATCATAATCATTTGGCTACAAGAAAATAAGGGATGACAAAGGTTTGACACTAGTAACATACTGAATGTTTCTTGTAAAAAAGGAAAGAAATATAGGTGAAATAAAACAAAACAATTCTTCAATTCCAGAAATCTGGAGTAGTTAAGTCTAGATTGAAAAGTCGATATGATTTTCGACCGAGGGTTCTTAGATAAGGCAAGACATAAATATCAGATCAGACGAGAAGGAAAAAAAATAGAAAATAATAAGATAGACAATTATACTAAATTCTGCAAAATCCTTGATACATTTGCATGCTTATGCTACGAATGAATGAAATATGAATTTATAAAGCAAATAAAGTATAGAGTAATTATCAAATAAAGCTCTATTTTATGTTGCACAAAATGAAGCTCAAAATTGCTGATTTAAAAAGTACAAGAAGGAAATCTCTAATTTAGACAACTTGTGGCCCAGTGTGATCAGTTTATAAAATGTAAAATATTTCGTAAGTTAAGGTACGAGTTTAATAATTGTGTTCTATCTTGAAAACATAATTTACTGATGTCCTTACAGCAGATATCATTAGGAACGACGGCCAGATTTCATACCATAGAATGACTCAAAATTTTCAGAAAAGCACTCAAAATTAAACAGATTCTTCATTTAACTAATTCAACGGATTAAAAATTGATTTTTACTTATGCTTTAACAGTAAAAGAAAAGATCGCGGCAGTTAATTGGTCTTAAAGCCCCACTGAATGGCTGCAACAGCAGTAGAAAACCAACAGTAGTAGGCTGCAAAAGAGTCCAATTTTCTAGAATTTACGAAACATTTAGCTAAGTCGCTTGAAGAGTGGTAGACGTATTAACCCCGTGACGCCCTTGACTCCTTTCCTTCGAAAATTCAAGTAATGTAGTCACAGTGATCTTAGGCTAAAACTTTGTCACAGCTAGAAACTGTTCTGGTACAACGTAATCTCAGTTAAGTATGTTTCAAATTTAGACTTGAACAGTGGGAGGCATCATAACCCCCTGACACCCTTGAATCTTTTCCTTCAAAAATACAAGTATTTTAGTCACTGTGATTTTAGGTTAAAATTTTGCCACAGCTAGTAACTGTTCTAATAAAACGTACAGGAATAGTGCTGTGGCAATGGGCTAAAAGTATATTGTATGTGATAGGCACATACATGCTTCGTTAGGCTTAATTTCAAGGTAAAAACTTAATCTTTAAGAGCCTTAAAATAAAACTTAAATTAGTTAGTACGAACTTCACGCCAAACCAAACAGGGGATGTGTTGAATATTGAAGAACTTTTTTTTTAATTTCTTTTTGAGATAATAATATCACGTTATAATTTGAGTGGCCAAATCCAGATGAAATTTATGGAAAAATTCGTACCTCTTTTGTCGTTTTCCCAATTGGCAGTAGATCTATGTCTTTATTAGCAATTGCACTTAGCTGAAAAAGAGGAGACAAGACTATTATTTTCGCTTTTCTAGAAAATTGTTAATTTGACTGGTTATCTTTAGTTATAAAAAGATCTAAGAATTTATTTATTGCTGTAACCTAAAGACCTACCTAAATTATATTGATATTTTGAAATGAAGTTAGTACGAATAACTTGAAATATTTTGCTTTGAGAGATTTTACAAGTCATCTTCCTCCAAATATTTTAGGGTCAATTGATAAAGTTGAAGATAAAAACCAAAAAGAGGTTATATATAGCAATATAAGAACGCAAGTGATTATATTTTTGCCAGAAAATTAGTGGACTTTTATTTATTCATGTATGTCCATTTTAATACGAAGACAATCCATACAACGTAGAAACAATTTTGTTTATATTGACAATATTGACAATTTTGTTTATCCTTTTTCAGTCTTTGCGAATAGAGCCAAAACTCTAAAAAAAAGTATGAGAACAATATATGCATAATAAGAATATCCTTTTCTGACTAATTTCTAATGTATATAATTTATTGAGCTAGATTTTACCTATCAGAAGTTACAAAGGCCGTACCCAGAGGGGGGTGGGGTTAGAGGGGTTTGACCCCCCCCCCGAAATGTTTGTCTGACTCGTAAAAACGTAACATTTTGTATGCGTTTTTTAAGGTTTTTTTTCGTGTACCCCCCCCCCCCCCCCGAATTTCTTTTTAAGCAAAACCCCCTCCGAAAAAAAATCCTGGGTACGGCCTTGGAAGTTACAAAAGTTATTTGAAGTAACCTAACTAAAGTCATAAGAAAATGTGAATGATTTTAGAAAAAGGCAGCAATTGATGCAATCTCTTTTCAGCAATTAATCTTTATTACACAATCTTCCGTGATTTCCTACATTTTTTCTAATCAACATTTCCTATTTTACCTAGATTTCTTGTGTTTTTTATTCCCCCCACCCACCCAAAAGAAACCTCTGATGAGAAAACTTTAACCACTGAAAAAACTGTTTTCGTTAATTTCTAGCCATAGAGTCTTCAGAGATCTGAATTCAGTAAATTTTTAGGAGGCGAGGGAATTATTATACCCTGGCTTATATATACTAATAATGATAGCTGAATTATAAGACATGCATATGCAGCTTCGCTCGGTCCCTGGTACTGGTATGCAAGTTCCTGTTACCAGTGATGGGACAATATTTAAATACATGTATTTGAAATACGTATTTAAATGCTTTCCATGTATTCCAAATACATATTTAAATACGTTTCTGGTATTTGAGCATTTGAAATACGCGTTTAAAAACTTTTTTCTTTTATTTGAAAAACAAAATACTTTGACAAATAGCGCCAAATAGTATCCTGCCATAAAATAACCAATTACATAGATGGCATGTCATTCTGGACCAAAAGGAAGGTATTTCTTCTTGTTGGAATAATGACCAAGTTTGACTCAAGATACAACACGATGGCAAAAATTTTAGTAACAATAATTCTTGACATGAGTTTTCAGGCAAGTTTTCAGGGAGGCAGTCAAAACCAAAAAGCATATCCACCAAAAGTTCCCCCTCAATAAAGATACCAGCCTAACCTATCTAAGCCCCATTTATAATAAACCTATTAATTCCGATTGTTTTTCTATCTATCCAAAAAGTCGTATTTCACAACCTACTAGAATCTCCGATAATACCATGCCTAATAAGCAATTAGCCTTTAAAAAAGCTTTACATAAAATGAAAGTTTGAATTATCATTCACTATCGGATTTCTCATTCAGTTACCCTCTCATCGTTACTTGAGAAGGGTCTTGTTTTAAGTTTAGTGTTTGTTTTAAGGTTTGTTTTTTTATACTGTCCTGTGGACTCTTATCTGAATTTTTATTATTTTATTCTGCACTGAAGACGATCTTGACCAAAATATTCACATAGTTTTCTTCTATTTTTCATTGACTGTTATTATTCTCTTTTTCTCTTCTTTACGATATGTTTTGTGATATTTAAGGGCTATCGAATATTTTCTTCTTGGGAGGAGGGTATGATAAAAACCAGAAAAAATACGTCTTAAGCCAATATTTCTCAATGTTTCAGCAGGTATTTTGAGCAAATCTTAGGCGGCGGAGAAATTTCCTCTTATCGTCCTTCCTACGTGCGGGTATGGTTATACCCGATAGAAAGGGTAGAAAAAAACAGCCTAATTTTTCGTATCTTTATATGAAGCTAAGTTCTTCATTTTCCAGATTTCTTTCTTTTTCTTCTAAATTGCCAGAATAAAATTCCAATGAGAAAGCTGTAGGCATAGGAATGTAGGTTTCTGCTAATCTTTGGCCAGAGCGCCCCCAGGAGAAACCTGTATCTTACAATATAAGACAAAGGAATTTATAATCTAACATTATACTGTAACTTTTTTTCTATGATAGAAATAAACCCAGAATGAGGAAAAAACATTAATTTAGAGAAAATAGGCTCTTGAAGCATTTTCCACTATTGTCACAAGGTAATTGTAACTCTAAACTATTCATGATTAGTTGGAAGAGCTACCTTTTTTTTTCTCTCTTTTTTGGAAGAGCTGCCTTGAACCCCATCTTGAAGTTTCTCCTATTAGATTTTTTCTTTCATTTCTGAATTCGGGTCTTTTTTATTTCCTTTTAGATTAAAAATTCAACGAGACTTTGATTATTGGTAAAAAAAAAAATCATTTTCAAACAGATCGCAAGGCTTTTATAGCACAAAAACTGGCCAGAATATGCAAATAAGAAACTGATCATATTTTTCTTAATGTAAACAATAATTTGCGAATTCACCATTGAGGTTCTTACGAAACAGTAGAGGGGAAATTTTGTAAGAAAATCCAATTAAATACAGCCTGTTATATAAACACATTTTGGTAAAATCACAGACACTATTTCTTGAACGATAATTTACAAAATAATAGTTAAAAATGAAAAGAAAAACCCACTACTCCGGGAAGGTTTTCTCATAGTCAGTCTTTGTTTCCAAGTGAAATTATTGATTAACCCCTACCTCCTTACCCAAAATGAAAAAACTTGTCCTTTACAATTTACCCCGCTAAAAAATTTGACCTTCTGGTAAAGTATTTCAAAACAAGCTTTTTAGAGTTTCGGTTACTATAAACACATCTCATTCTTTACTTACAGTACGTTACTACGAATTGTTTGATTTAGTGTTTAACAAACTGTATATTTATTTTTTTTGGTAGGAAAGACTTTTATACAGATTCCAATCTATAAATAATTATAGTTTTTTTTTGCACTGCTAAGCTAAGCTTTTTTGCACTGCAAGTCTTGAACTTTCTTTCCCTAGTTTCGTTTTCTTCACAAAGAATTATAGAATTAAAGAATATTGTTACAAAACAAATTATAAAGAAATCATTGCTAAAATAAATTATCATTTATCTTTACTTCTCAAAATAGTTATAGACTTGAGTCAGTTTTGCTATGTATTTAGTTTTGTCCTACTTAGTGGGCTAAAGATCATATTAGAGGGATTATTTTTGCACGAATTACCATGCTTATTAATTTGCTGAAGTACACCTCTAATTGTCAAATTACCAACAATTTCGGCTTTAAACTCTGAATTTAAGCGGTCCCCTTTCCCCTTAAAAATCAATTGGGGCAAGGTAAAGCTAATGTGATGACCATTCAGTTGGGTCTCTACAGCAAATCAATCAGACCTTCTCCAGTTTCGTTCAACATTATTTCCCTAAACTACACTGGTCTAACACAGTCATCCTTCTTTAACCCATGGATTAGCTGTAGATGATAAGTTTTCAACCGTACGAATTTCAGGATTAACATAATAGGACAAGCTCGAGAGACGGTCAATTTAAAACAAACTCCTTTGGTGGACCGTTTTGGACTTGATTAAGAAAAGCCTCTGCAACAAGTTGCTTGTGATCCCGCATTAGGATCGATTAGTTTTTGGATGACTTGGAGAATTTAGCCAGTGGCTTCAAATTTATCAAGCGCAGAGAGTGATTTGTCTTTTGGGAAGTTGACTGTCAGATATTCAAAGCCCTTTTGATCTAACAACTTCAGCATTTTGGGACCTCCGGTACTCTTTTATCCTCATTTTTCTCATTCAGATTTCCATTATTTTCCATCACCACTTCTCGAAATATAAACAAAATACGAAATTAAAATAGAATAGGCAATATAACCTAAAATGAAACAGCAGACGTGTTATAGTTATAGCTAACACTATTTTAATCGTATAAACATTACACAATGTTATGTCCCCACGTTTACCTACTTTTGGTCCCTTCCCTTAAAGCCCATAAGCAATACATATTGTCACTTAAACTTAGCCAAACCAAGGAAATACCCTTAATACCTGGTTGTCACATCATAGCTCTTAGAACATGACTCTTGGCTTACAACAGATATTTAATAGGAAATAAAATTGTATTTTTCTCATTCTTTAGCAAAACTTAAATCTTGGAAATTGAAGGTGCTGTTCCCTGATGGTAAAAAATGCGTGACAATTATCAGTACATACGTATCAGTACGTACAACACATGACATCCTTTCCCTGGGTACAGAGGGAACAAATAAAGCATTAAATTATTATTACAACGAAAATAAAAACAGAATGAATATAGTTAAAGCGAATGAAACTTTACCTATGAATTTATGAAAAAAATATGAAATCGATTTTAAAAGTAGAAGTCAAATACTTAGCAATAAGCTAATCGTAAGAGGTTTTTCCGCCAATAAACTTGCTTGGCAATTTAAAAAGCTTAGTTTTCAATACAATCAACTTTTAAATAAGTATAATAAAAATTATCAAGATATTTTGAATGATATTTTGATATAGCTTGTTGGATGTTTATTTTTTCTCTTCCCTTTATAATTTTTGATTTTAGGGTTTGTATCGACTATGCAAGTAATGAGTAACGTAAGATGTTTGGAAATCAGTTCGTAGAAATTGAGCGAAAGGAAAAGTTTTTGGCTGACAGTTAGGATTATGCAATTAAGGGAGCTATACTGGCTGAAGGATATTCTTTCAGAGTTGGGAGGTTGTTACTTTGATTTAGTGCTAGGTGAATGATGGTTAAGGAAGCTTGGAAAATTTTTTGAGCATATTTTTATATTTTTGGGTATTGTTTTGTTCATAAATATTCCACAGGTGTCACTACATACGGGTATGCCATATGATTCTATGGCATGGCACGCCTATTTTGCCTGGGTAATGAAATTTAAGCGCCGAAACCAATATATGCAATGAGTTTTCTTCTGAGGAGCCCTGATAATGTGGTGACTACTTGGGGAATATTAAATTTTGCAGATTTGTGGTGCTATGGCTTGGTTTTGGGACAAACTTATACTTTTTTATGCTGATTCTGCTCTATGTTGAACTTGATTTTTGGATTATCGGGTTGGATATACTGTTTTGTCCTAGGTGATTGGATGGATGAGTAAGGTTTCGACCTTGTTCAGGTGCTCATTTATCTCAGTTACTAAATTAGGAAGACAGTTTTTTTCTTTTTAATTTTTTTTACCAAGTAATTACCTGTAATACATTACACTATTAGAAATATACATAGTAACATATATAGGATAGACAAATAGTAACATAGGATAGACAAACCCTTACAGCCTTTTCATGTTCTTGTTCAAGTGATGCAAGTACTGACTCATCAAACGTGACAAAGGACTTGTCTATGTCTTGAAGCAAAGTAGACCTGAATTCAGGCTCAATAAATGACATAGTTCCAATCGCCCTAAAAATATTCAACATTATTTTGCTATAGTAGATAAGGCAATGCTTCCTCGGTATTATTATCAAGCGAAAGAATAATACAAAGGAAATCCTTAGCTTTTTGAAAAAGTTATCACGAAACGTAACTTAAACAAATTTTTGTATCAAAAATAGAATTAACTGGAAGAAAAAATTATTCGAATTTTACATAAAGATGCGTCAAGTCAATCCAGGACTTTAAAACGAAAGTGACAATATAAATGACAAAAAAAAATATTCAATTAAGAGCCTATAAATTGGTATCATGACTCTCAAATAACACAAACAACTCATTTTAACTTTATTCCACATAGAAAAAAGGACATTTTAAAGTGTTGTATAAAAAAACTTTGAACAATCTTCATTTAGTTTAGGATTCAAAATAGCTCTTAATCTTTTTTTGTTGGTTTTCTTCTCAGAGCAACAGCTTATACATACATTAATTTTTTCCCTTTTTTGTATAGTATGTGCTAAACAATCACAATTTTTATAGATATTTGTGAAATCGCGCATGAGCAATTTTAATTGCCATTTATGATTGTCAAGATTTTAATTTTCAAATTTTGTCTCTTCCAGAGTTTGCTGTTGTCGAGAAAGATTCCCAGAAAATTGCATAGTTTACCGATAAAGAATGGCAACTAAATTGCACTGATTAGCAAATATTGTTCCTGTGTGAATTTCTTTCAAATACGGCGCCATCTATTTCCATCTATTGACTTGAATGCTACTAAACAATTTTTTTTTCAAGTGACATTAAAAATCGACATTAAAACTAAAAAACTACAAAAATCAATCTTTTATATAAGGAGGACGCTTCCCCTCACAGAGGCGCTCTGTATGCTAAAGTTTTATAACTGGTCACTGAGAGGAGAAAGAGCTGACCAAGCGTGTCTGAAAACAAACGCCAACAAACAAAATGCATAGCAACAAACGACGTCCCTTGAATATCAAGAGCGGGGACAGAGTTTATTTCAAATAAATAGGGATTATAAATGAGAACACTTGTTTAACAGCACAAGAAGTAACGGTCAGAATAGGACAGGCAAGCAGCACCTTCAGCAGACTTCGCAAAATTTGGCAATCCCAAATTTCCCCCCTTTGCTTCAAACTTCAAACAAGGACATTTCAGCAGTAATATCTTGTCCGTAGTGCTTAGCGCTTCAAAGACATGACATTTAACTAGCAGCAAGAAGGACAAGTCCAAGCGTTTGGAAGTACCTGCCTTCAGAGAATAGTGATTGGTCTTAGAGAATGAATAACCAGTTAATACGAGATGACCAAAGAAAAAAGCTTGTGACCAGTGTCATCAGAGTGTGAAGATGAAGGTATATAGGACATGTCCCACGGATGAGTGACCAAAGATTTTAGATTGATGTCCTTCACTGGCCTCCAAAAAGTACCCGTCAAAGCACAGAACACATTATGGCGCAACTATCAGGCAGACTTGTGCAACTTTAAAATCTAGATCCAACCAGAGTGGGCGTGCATCGTAGCTGCAGCAAACTTGAGGAGTTACTGGAGACTATTCCTTGATGCTCTGGGTGCCACTGTCAGCACAGGCAGAGGTAAAGTTACTGAAAGTATTTTTGGGTGCAACTGATATCGTTACTGGGTAGTTGAAAGTGTTTTATTTATTGACTGCCTTTCAATATTTTCAACTGAAAATTCTATTGTTTAAAGCAAATATACATTGATAAGTCATGCCATTCTTGACACATTGTGAAAAATACGCTTTATTCCATTCTCATTTACCCTTTTGTTAGAGGCAGATGGGTGGGGCTGCCATCCTACATCCGTAACCTTTACACTAAAGCTTAACTCTTGCGTAACAATGCTTTGAGAGAAAAGGCACATTTAGCAATTTTGCTTTTCAAAATGAAACAGATTTATAAAAAAAGCAAACTATCATTTCCAAAATAAGAGCAGAGCTTTCACCCCCATAAGATTCATACCTCAAGCATTATCCTATGTTCATCTATATACACATTCTTCAAAGTGAAGGAAGGTCAAAGGTCAAATTCATATTCATCTGAATGCTGATTCTATTCAGCTAGACCACCTTGACGGGGCCAAAAATTCCTTTTCTAAGGCTTAAGAGCCCCCTCCCCCCACTAAAAGAATGTTCATTCACCCTCTTAGCAAATAGCTGAAGCGCAATACACATCACCCTACAAAATTGTATTAAAATGAAAAAAAGAACTGTCAAAAGACAAAAATAAAAGACAATTATAAAAATACTTGTCTATAGACTAGTGTTAACCGTGAGCTGTGTGTATCTTTATGAAAGGATCTGCCGACGCTGTGACATTAAGACTCGGAAAGTGAATAGACAGTTTTAGAATATCCCCAAATCGATTGCTTATCTCAGAATTTTCACTCAATAGCATTTTGGCCTTCTTGGGGCCAAACTTGTGTGTGAGTGGCCAAACCTCGGGAAAAAAATCGTAGAAAACAGTAAAACAGCACTTTCTTGTGGCGCGACCTCTTTTACTAACTGCAAAGGGCACTAGAATTTTCAATTTTCGATTATGTGAGCCAGCTCCTGATGTTCTAGGAAAACTGGTTCTATGTGATAATTAATTTTAAAAAACAGAGGAAAAAACAATTAAAAATATGTGTCCGTGACAATCGTTTTCGAAAAAAAATACAAAATTTAGCATTTTTGTATAAAGGGGCTTAAAACCTCTATAATAGACTTCTATGCTGAATTTCATGAATTTGGTGGTGTAACTTTCATCAAGATATCTTTTTGAGAGCATTTTCCTCTTTTTTAAATTGTGGGAGCTTTCTCCAGCTCATAAATCCTGACAGTAACTTTGAATTCATCAATTTTATGTATTTGGAACATCCATTAAAATCCAACTCTTTTTTTGTATTATTTTGTTATCAAAATTAAACCATTTTGTACGGTTTCGGTCACTATTTACTTACAGCTTGTTTCCACGATACATTTGATACAAAATGCACATTAGAAATAATATAACAAAGGCATGGGCATAGATAGGGAATTTTTGTTAGTGCAGGAGGGGTGACATCTAGATAGGAAGAAAAAAAAATCCCCGGTGTTTGTTTTAAGTTAGCTTTAAGTCACTCTTGAAGATTTTTCTAGTGATGTAGTGTTTTTCAGGGATAGTGGTTATTAAAATTAATTCCGCGTGAGGGGCTTTATCTTCTAAAGGGAACCACAAAGGACTGCCATGTACTACTCGTGGTGCTGCGGCGAGTTGTTAGCAGCAGTAGTAGAAGTTGTCATTCAAATCTTTTGTCAGGCATAAACCTCTTTACCAATAGCGCAAGCTAGAGGTACATGGTAAAATTTACGAAGTGAATCGTGTGGCATCCGGGAAGCTTCTGGTGAATATTACTTTTATGTTAGCCTTACAAAAGTAAAATGCCTTTTATCAAATTTGTTAGTTTTTCGTAATATTTAGTGACAGAAAACGAAGTAAGTCAATCGGAAGGATATTTTCAAAGAAAAAGGAAAGTTTACCTACGTGGGGCTACCAGAAAGAGTTGCAATTATGAAATTTAATCTTATTACATTAGTAGGAGAAAAAGGCCGGTATTCCATTCTTTTAGGCTTAACGGCCGTTCAGTTTCTCCTATAATTGATTGCTCACTGAGCCTATCCCCAATAAGTGGTGACTCCGTCGGTCTACAAATTCTAACCTTACAAAATTTAGGCTGTACTAATACTGCTAGCACCAAGTGATTACATATCCTGCTAGTGATGGCCACCTTCTTAAATTAAGGTTGAATACCATAAATGGGGTCCATGCTGCTTTACATACCCTAGGATAAATCTGCAAATATTTTCTTGGAATTCTGCAGAAAAAAACACTCTTGTTTGGTTCTCGAGTTATGCCTTAGTGCATCTCGAGCTCTGCTCAAAGATTCTTAGATGAATAAAACTAGGAAACTTTGTGGTCTGCTAACAACTATGAAGGTTAAGTTGCATCACCATTTGGCAGTATCTGTATATAATCCATTTATAATCTCATATTTGCTTGCTCTTTTTCCTTTTTGGCCTTTTTTCACACAAAGTCATATTAGATAGACGAGAAAGTGTTTTTACAAGTAGGCAAAATACCTTCGTCGGCTGCCTCATTGGGCTAGTAACACCCCTATATAAACTAGATAAAGGGTTTCTGGCCCCCTTGATGCTTTCCGAAGAAGAAATGAGAAGCACTAACTACAGATAAACATTTAAAGTTCTTCCCTGACTACCCTTCATTAAGCTAGTCTTGTCGTTGTGATTCTAGTTGTGTTTTTCCTTTTTTCTGCTCCATCAGTTAGGTTCTTGTAGAAGAACATTATGACTGGTAATGTAACTAGACATACGCATGTAAGAACCCTTTTTTTGGCGCTATTTATTGTGGTAAAAGATTTAACAAGGACTACATTTGGCGCACAGTGAGTTTCTTCACTAGTACTATAGATGTTTAGTATTTGAAAATGTGTATAAATATTTCACAATAGAGTGTCGTGTCAAGATCACGTTACTCATCGATAATGTGCTGCATATGTTATACTGTTAGTCATGTTTGAAATTTGTGTGTTTGAAAATTTGTGTCTGTTAGTCATTAAAATTTGTGTTGTGTTGTGTTCTTGCCAACATTTATTTCTTCATTTATATTTCAAAATTTCTCAGAAGTCCATAGTAAAATAAATATTATTCATTAATTTAAATATTTAAAGACGATTTTCGTCAATTGGCCAACCAAATTTTGAGCATCAAACTTTTTGCTATTTCTATTGAAATTAACAATTATTTCGTGTTATTGAAAAGTTGCTTTTCAATCCTTGTTTATTTGGCAAATTGATGCCTAATAAACCCGATAATATCTCGTTCTGTACTAGCAGTTACAGAAGCTGTATTTTTTCTTTTATTTCTTTTTACCGCCCATATGCGATTGATATCTGTCGTCCAAGTTGGAATTGTGTGAAGTTTTCTTTATTGGACGAGGCATTTTACTCCGGCTTGGTTTTTGGTGAATATTCAGTTGGCGGCTGATTGGTCTTTTCCTTTTTAGGGTGTGTGTCTTTATTCTTCTTTTTTTTGCCTTTGTCTCATTTTTGTCTTTTCGTTGTTTTTTTTTCTCCCTGCATTCCCAGCCATAAAGCCTTCTCAGGAGCGGGGATTTGCTGTTTGATGTTGGATGTCTTTTTTTAGGATTAATAAATATTAATTTTAATCAGAAACCGCGCCATGGGCAAAAGTACAGTACAATGTACAGATGTGGGGAATTAGGCTACAGCTATTGTTTGATCCTAGGCCAAGGAAACGATGAATGGATAGTAGTGTACCTTTTGGCAATGGTCGATCTGTATTGCCCCCTCCCCCTGCTCTTTACCCATTCGTCCTCTCCTCTGGCTAGGATCTATCAACAATCCGTGTGTTTTCTTCCCAAACCAGTAACTCGCATCCCCTCAGCCCATTATCACTCACGGATATTCTTCTTCACTTTTACCCACCATCAGTGATTCCCAATTTTGTACTGGGCCTCCAGAGCAGAATTCTCTTCCGTTCTAGGTTTGGGGCTGTTTCCATCGATGGAATATGAGACTACTGGGCTAAATCCTATGGATACCCGGTATTCCTCTGCGGAAAATCGTCGAGAAAAGTCTCGTTAAGAATTGCCGAGTGCCCTTTTCTTGCAGGAATAGAGTCAGGAAGAATTATTCTATATTCGTTTATTAGCCTGAAAGTCAATTTAGGAAGGGCGCGTTGCCATCTTCCCTGAGGTTTTCGTTCCTTTTCAACCTGTTCCAACCATAATAAAGTATCCTGACAATAATACCATAAGATTATATGACCATAATAAATTATCCTGTATGTAATTTATGTTTTTAATAATGTTTGTTTAGTAAGAAAAAATGAGATGAGTCCATTGGAAGAACATAATACAAGAGAATGGAAAGTTTACCAATGTTTCACTGACGTACTTAAGGGGGCAGGGTTCATGGAGCCTGCCCTCCCCCTCAAAATTCGCTTATTTTTCTTCGCTTATTCTCTTGCTTGCAGCAACCAGAATGTTTTTTTTGGCTGTATGCTTTGATAACTTATTTAAGTGTTTCGCATTAACAAAATATCTCTTCTTTACAAATCTCTGTTTTCTATTGTTGATCTATCTAGCTTGTCCACTTTTAAGATCTATTGTACATAATCAGCAAATATATGTCATTCCCTTGGAACTCTGTGCTCAAAGCCACTGCCTCTTTTATTCGCAGTGCATCCACTTCAGGACTTATCCTGAAATTAATTTTTTTTTAACTTGGGTAAGATTTCTTTCAGGATATTCGAGAATCCCAGATTTCTCAAGATCTTTTTACATCTTATGTATAGCTGAATTCAACACAAATTTGGGATTTAGGGACAAACTACCCCAGTAGAAAACCAATATGTCAGTTGAGATTCTTTTGTGTCTCATCTGCAGTTCTTCTTGTGAATTGTTCTGATGGTGATGCTCCAACAAACATCAAACTTTGAAGTTAAAAAAACGTGTTCGATTACATTTCACCCACCTTAAATAGTCACAAAAGGAATGGCAGTAAGCTAACACTAATATACAAAAATACTTATTCTAAATGCACTGATCTAGAAGTAGGCTAAAGAGCTCCGAGCTTCAAAACTTGAATCAACCTTGCAAAACAAAAGATACACGTTCTTTAATGTCGGTACTGGTAAATATAAGCATGAAAATGCAAGTAGCGCGAAGTGTCACGAGGTAAATTTGTAAGAGGTGCTAGACAACGCTGTTTAAGACTTCCTCAGAAGAAGCTTATGGATTTTTTTAGTTGTGCGGCAACGTTGATAGTAACCATAAGTCCACAAGTAAAAATAGGACTTTTAGCAGAATTTTTAAACCTTTCGAGCAGGGTTTTTAGGATTTCACGCAGGTTTTTGAGTACTTTAAAGCAGGTTAAAGCAAATCTGCCAGGAAACAGCGGATTAAACGAGGTTGCATAAATCTCTACAGTTCAAGATGTTGTGGTGGATTTTGTTTTAACCAAGTTTGACAAGATATTGAGAAGCACTGTATAAAAGCATTAATAGTGTTAAGAGCACTATATATGAAATATTAACAGTGTTTGTGTAATTTTGTTTTTCATCAAGATTTTTGTCAGGCTTATTATTAGAACTAATCTATGTGGTTAATCAGAGCTTGTTGTAGTAACATGTAGTGACAATAATAAACCGGGTTACTATTAGGTTTTCTAATTTCTGAGAGCTTTTAGCGGATGCCCCCACCCCCGGACTAAATTCCTAAATATGCCCCTGATGCATGTCGTTATTCGTTGTTGTAAATCAAGAAATATATAATATCAAGACTGGTATAAACAAAGGGCAGTGGGACTACTACCTTCTTTCAGGTTTAATAAAATACAATGATTGTCACAGACAAAATTTTAACGATTTTTCCTGCGGACTGCTTGTTAACTATCGGTAGGCCCGATACAACTATCAGACCACGTTATTGGAATATCCACAGTAGATTTTCTACTGTGGAAAAATAGCTTTAAGAAGGAATAAATTAGCTTTAAGTTAGCTGTTAGTTACGGTACTAAACAGGAATACTATAAACTAAAATAGGAAAAAGTCACAAGGCTTAAGGCTCAAGAATCTTATGAAGGACATTCTTGTTTACCTTGCAAGTTACATGTTTCATCTTTTTTTTTTTTTAATAAAACTACTTTCTACTAAAAACTAGTAAAATTAATATTTTTGTGGTGCAATCTTAGTTTCGGATATATAAACATGCAGATGATGCATCCAGGGTGAGGGGAGGCGGTCTATTACTATGTTAGAAGTTTATTAGAATTTTACGCTTCATAAACGATTGAAGCGACAAAGTATGCGAGAAGTAAGGGGACGCAACCAAATAAGCTCACAACTGTTGGAGTTACACTGTCTTCAACTGCCATTTATGTCTTTGTTGACGAACTATTGCAATCTACTTTGAAGCATCTAAATACCAGATTTAGAATTAATCTGTCAAGCAAATTAGAACAAGTATCTAAAAGAAAGCACCAAAGGAACAACATACATACACTAAAATCTGCTGCTTTTAGTGCTGTTTTGCTTTTAAACTAATTTCTCGTCAATGTGGAATTAAGTGAAACTTAAATTTAAAAAACTCGATTAGAATAAAATTTTTATTTTCATTATTAAAAACTGGTTAAGCTTGACAGTAGCTACTTAAAAAAATCTGTGCAGTGCAAAATACAAAAAACAATACAGAATTGGATATGAGCCATAGAAAGCAGAAAGAAAATCACCAGAATTTTAAACTAGAGATGCGCATCACCTGCATAGAGATATTTTTCACTGTTTTGACTGACCCAGGCAATGAAGCAGGTTCAGACATAACCTATTGTGTTTTGCACAAATTTTTATTGTTGAAAATTCTATCCTCCCATACTAAGCACATACAAAACCTAATATTTTAAGTACACACAAAAAGCAAGTTTGTTTCAAACAGAATGCAGAAATTACATTCTGCGTTCTTACGTTCTTGCTAAATTCTTACGAAATGTAAACTGGAAGAGAGCTGAAAGGGGGGTGGGGGTTCTTTTGTAACCAGGCTCTCCTATAAATGTTCATATTTTATACTTCAGTTCATGTTTGTCACACACTTAATCTGCTTGGGGGGGGGGGGAGGAAGGACCCGCTTAGGCTAAATCCCTAACATTTAAGCCTCATACCCAGACAGAGAAAACAGATGTGCGTGCCTGCCACTAGCCTTTGTTTTTAAATGTGACCATTTGTCTACACTGTTTCGTTTTTAGCAAGGTTCCTCGTCCCTCCAAGATAGAATTTAAAAGATCTAAAGCAACAAAAAGCTTTTTGGGGTTTCTGACCCTCCTATATAATGTCTCCCTTCCTAAAAAGCTCTTTGTGTATATAGGCTGTATATAAAACCAATGTACATCAATAACAATCCGAATTACTGTAAAGCTATTTCCATAAATTTTCCCTTTAGATTGCAACAAGCACCCCAGAAAAACAAAAATTGTACTGTAAAATTTACTTTTCTGAGTTGTGGCCCCCTCCCTCCCCCTTTATAGTAAGAAGAACAAAATTAAGTAAGTATATATTGATCTTACTGTGTAAATATTATTATTTAGTATATTAAAACATTTTCATCTAGAAATCATCTGCACCCAAGACTTAAAAAAAGTATTACAATACAATTCTCTTGAACTGCTTTGGCAATTCTTAACATTAACTAAAAGTGTTTTCAGCGGAAAGGTTTCACTCATCCAAAGACTCGACTTCTTTTATCCAATGACTGACAATCTTTTCATGTCCTTCAAATAAAAAGTAAGCGTTAAACTTTTTGTTGTCCAACATATATGGAAACCAATGTGGATCATCCTTCCACATTTTTTCAAATGGCACTTCATGAGCTTTATACCATTGAGGAGACATTTCTTCACTTTCAGTAACATTACCTGTAAAATCCTCAGTTGAAAACACATGAACGTTTAAAATGACAGGATCACCAACAAATTCAAAATCAATCACACCTAGTTTCTTGAGGTTCGTGACAAGCAGACCACATTCCTCGCGGACTTCCCTAACTGCAGCATCGGATATTGTTTCGTCTAAATCCACTTTACCTCCAAAGCCATTCCATTTGCCTTCCCCAAATCCTCTCTTCTTTCTTCCAAGAAGAATCTGATCGTTTCGTCTAATAAAGGCTAATGTGAGAACTTTCTTAGGAACTTTGGCCATAGTTGAATACCACAGGAGGATAACTGGAAAATTCTAATTCTTAGTTTTTGACAATTTTCCAACTAAACTTTTAGTACACAATTATACGGTTCTTTTCGCTCTCCTTTGTCAGTATAAATCACGCAATCAAATATAAATTAGTCATCTTTTATTTGCATCAATAAAAAAATTATATCCAATCTTTGTCAGCTACCTACAACCTATTTGAATATCAACTACCAATTTCTGTTTATCAACTGCTTCCAAGAATTTGCTCAACTACAGAATGTGTTCCTTCTTTGGCTCTAATACATACGTAATTATGTGTCACTATAGCCTAGTTTTAAACCCAATAAGGGCTACAAATTACTGGACAAATCGAATTTATGATGGTAGCAAGTATTATAATTGAAAAGAGTGTTGCATGGTATGTTTGCCTTTCGGCTAGCAAATTAATCAATATTTTAGAGCATATGAATGTATCTCAATAGTAAATAGTTATTCTTCTTTAGCATAAACTCACTCTATTTAGGCCAAGAAATACTACAATTTTGCACAACAGACTTTTTGATCCCTTCTTTTGAACTAAACAATATATAGACAATATTCCTATTTTGTTACACCTGGAAAATTTCTATTCATTGGATTTCCCGAATCACTCCCAGTTTAACTGCACCAGCCCTACCTTCCTAATATCTACATATAATCCAAGGGTGTATATAGAGCTGTGTCGGAAGGTCACCTAGCAAAGAACATGACAGAGTACAAGACAGACGTCTCAACAGCATGCATAATAGTCTACTGCACAGAGGAAGACAGACCATTGTTGATAGAAAAGCAATCTTGAAGATGGTGCTAGGAGGGGAGATACCTGCTCACTATACAAACACCTCTGCGAATTGAAGTTAAGGAAGCCTTCCACCGTGAGCCCCATTCTATCTGCAGATGGTAGCATGCTGGATGATGATGCAGGTCAACATTCTGCCTGGATCAGCCACATTTCAAAGCTTCTAAACACTGAGGCAGTCAAACATTCAGACCCAGACCTGATTCAAGAAGCCATGGCCATGCCCAAGGTGACTTTCAAACTAGTATCGCAACCATTTACAGCCTCTGAGATCTGAAATGATGTAAAACGTCTGATAAGTAATCGAACCCCAGGTGTCTGAGGTATTTCTGCAGAACTTCCCAAATACGGAGGTACGACAATAATACTGTGGCTCCTGCTCATCTTCTCAGTTATATGTACAATAGAATGCATACCGAAAGATTGGCGTGCCGGCATTATTTTGCCACTCTGGAAACGAACACTCGTCAAATCTGCTGATACTATCGCAGGATTACGGTTCTCTCCGTTCCCGGCAAACTTTTCGCCTTGACACTACTGGACAGATGCACCGAATTCCTGCATAGAAATAGAAGAGCTCAGTAAGCCGGGTTCTAGCCCGGCATGTTGACAACGGAGCAAATCTTCGCTACGTGCCAGTTGATAGAGAAGATGCGAGAGTTCACCAAAAATCATACATTGAATTTGTAGACTTCAAGGTAGCTTTTGATTCTACAGATCGCCGTTTGCTCTGGCTGATATTGAGAACCACAGGCCTACCCCTCCACTAATGCTCACTTTTCGAAAAGCTATATGATGGTACAGAGAGCTGCAGACAAGTCAATGGAAAAACACAGCCACACATTCTCAGTGAAGACAGGCGTTTGGCAAGGTAGCGCCACCGCTTCCGAGCTCTTTAACTGTGTGATAGCTTACATCATGACCTGAACGACAAATCGCTTTCGATTCGGTCCTCAGTTTGGAAACCTGGTACTTACTGATAATGTCTTCACTGATGATTAACTTAGTCGCGGATACTGTCAAAAAACTCACCATAGCTCTTCATGTGCTTTCCATTTGTGTTCAAACGTCAGTCTGCAGATCAACTGGCAGAAAATCAAAGTTAGGCCCATCAGGCCCCACATATCACTCTCTACTTTAAAGGAATTCAACATAGGGAGCAGCTCAATAGATGTGGTTTAAGACTTCACTTACCTGAGATTCACACTGTCGAGGGAAGGTGCTATCACAAAAGAGCTTACATACCGAATAGCAAAAGCATCAACAGTTTTTGGGAGGCTGAATAGCATTTGGCAAAAAGCAAACATAGCCGCCATACTAAAATGTGTATTTACAACACTTCAGTCAGCACAGTACGACTGTATGGAGCAGAAATATGAAAAAAGCTAAATCTGTCCTCTACACTATTAATATCGCTCAGACCAAACATCTTTGAAAAATCAAGGGTCTTCACTGAACTGACTTTCTTACCAGCCAGACCCTCTTTTCACGTAATTTACAAATTCATTTTTTGACGGAGCTTCCCAAGCACACTATTCTCTGGAACGACTTCCTCCTTCGTGTACCACATGACGCCCCAAAAAGAATTGTGTTTGATTTTGACCCCACTCTGCACGGATGTGAACGTTCCCCACAAGGTGAAAAGACAAAGTCGATGAACTCCTTGCAAAAGCCCACATCTTAATGGAAGATGTCACAAGCCTGGCAAGCAATAGCTCAACCTGGAGGCGCCTGGTCTCATCGTTCTCGACACCGTTCTGGCAAGATCTGAATGGTCAAGTTGGTCAAGTGTCTATAATAGCATGTTACTTATTTGTTTTTTTTTTGTTTTTTTTTAGTTTGGCAATATGAGCCAGCTGTTGCATCCTAGCCCTCCCCTCCTTAATAGGGTCAAATAAAGCCTATGAAGAAGTTAGGGGAATTTGATGTTTTTTTCGTCAAATTGGATTTATTTGAGTTTACAAGGAACTACTGGTAAAAAAAAAAAAAAAAAAACCAACCAAAAAAAAAAAAAACACACAAAATCGGCAGACTATGGCTATATCTGCTTCCATTAGGGGGAAAATCGGACACAATTGTGATACTAGTGATGATTATACCCAGAAAGAGCATTGAACAGAGAATTGGATGATATAATTTTTTTTTTTTTAACTGATATCTACTGTGTAAGATAAATTAACCAAATTTTATTATTAGTTAGTTTATGGCATAGGGCAGAAATCTGAAAAAAAGAAGAAGAAGAAGAATACACTTTATCCCCTGTGCAATGCTCATTCCAAATATAATAGTTACTGTCATTATTATTGTACCTTCCCCCTAGGACTATGCTAAAGTTTGACTTATGGTCATAATTCTTCAAGAAAGACTGTTCAAACACAAGGAATGTTAAATTTGAGTGATATGTATTTTTAAAGAACTTTAATATTTTAGCATAAAGAGCAAGGGTTGAGGAAAGGACAGTCCCCCTCATTTACAGAATAATTTACGTTCGTTCTAAGTTTTAATGTTGCTTCTTACTTTAAGAATAGTATGTTTTTTTATTTAATTATCCACAAAAAGCTATGCTTTCATTCTATCTGAAGTTAAGGCACCAGTTTGAAATATAAATTACTGGCAGAGAGAAGTCAGAAAATGTATAAATATTTCCCTAAAAAATCAAAAATTTCATGAGAATAGTGATAATTGAGCTTGAGAACAGCACTCCTGTTTCTCAACTAGAGGTCCTGGCACCATTCTGTTGGGACTGATGGTTGAAAATAGCAAGACTGGTGTATTTCAATTTTGAAATGACCACAAGACTGATGGACTACATTTACCACCCTGAACAAAACTGTTACCTAGACGTGCCTTCTATTCATTCTTCTGAGTCTAAGAAATAGAGAAGGAGCAGAGATGGAATCTTAAAAATACCTTGCTACGTAATAAACTATGTTAAAATTTATTCCCAAAAGTTTCATTTTCATATCAAATCTTTGTCATTAACCAAAGACACTGCACTCAAGACAGCTGTTAAGCTCACTGAGGTGAAGTGGGTAGCGAAATGCAAGACTTAGCCATTTGTTAAAAAAAAGAGCTAAAGAAAGGTGGAAATAAGAACAAAAAGAGCACACAGTTGAAAAGCAAAATTTCGATTGCAAATATCCTTTCAATACAAGAAATAAAACAATTGACCATTGCCTATTTGAATGTAATATGCTGACACCTACACAGCTTTATCCTTCAAAGTAAACTGTTAAAGTGCTTCAAACACCACAAAATTCCACCATCAATAGCCTGGCTGGCTTAACCTGCACAAAGAGTACTGAACTACAAATGCATAACTTGATCATTCAATTCTTGGAATCAAAAGAGCTAATGCAAGACATATAATCATAACCAAGCCATCTCAAGATAAACAACTAGCAACCACCCAAAGTAGTCCAACACATCTGATATAGAGAGTCAAAAGGAAAAGGGCTGAATAGTTTTGACTGAAAAGCCCACTTAACGCCTAACAGAAGGAAAAATCAATTGAACTGGTTAATATGAGGATCATAAATAGCTATAGATATTATGAGAAAATTTTCAAACAAAATAACATAGGACCAAGAAGAGGTGCTATATCTCTAGTATCCTAAACTGACCCCAAAGCTCTTTGGAAGCATGCCTTGTCCCAAAAGCCAGGCTGTCATTCTGTAACAAATCTAATGTATAGAACCAAGATATCCTTGGCCAACAACACATTGCTAGTGCTCTAAATGATTGTTTGTGCCTGGCTTCAGCTTCATGAAACCAGATGACAGCCCTCCGAAAAAGATGCTGGAAGTTATAAATCTAGAAGCATAACATCTGCAGTAAGAAAACTCCTTTTAATGATGTAACTTTCAGACATCTAACCGCAAATAAGCTTCTGAGCCCATGTCAATATAAGATAAGATTTCAAAAAATAGCTGTCACAAGCCCAGCTGGGTCAAATTTGTATTTCGGAGTCAAAACAAAACAAACAAACACCAAAAATAGGTTTGGAACTTAATTTGCTTAAAACTGGCAAAAGAACGTACTGTCATTTTATCAAAATCGTCACAAAAAAAACACAAAAAAAACATGTATACATACAGAGGCCATGACATTTTACTGATAAAACTAATAAAATAGGAAGGGTTATTAACAGCATAAAAAGCAAGACAAATTCAAACAAATAAAAATTAAAAGCAGCAGCTTAAAGTCAGTAAATAACAACATGACGACAAAAAATCATTGAAAAAAAATAATAAAATTGAAAAACTGGGCAAAAAATACCAAAATAACAAATATCAGAACGAAAAAATAACTCTCAAGTGAATAGATTAAACTAGCAAAAATCAGAACAAGTAAAAAAGGATAAAAACTGGTTAAACTTAAAAAAATAAAATAAAAAAGGGGGAAAACAAAAAAGGGAATAAATACAAAAACCTGGGCAACACCAGTACAAAATTAGTAAAAAGGAAAACTAGTGGGATATTTTGTTGATTTTTTCTGTAATGAAGGGGACAAAGGTTTTTTTTTATATCTGGAGGTAAAGCAGCAAATGAGGGACAAAATAAGAATGGGTTCAGAAACAACCCGAGATGGTCGGAATCTGGGCGGGGAGTGTCCATTGGGGAAAATATTTTCCATGAAAGGGTTTGTTAGTGCATTTTTTGGCAAAACAGAGACACAACGAAACTCTTCTGCACATAAGTGCTCCCAACCTAGCTTTTTTCAGAAGAAGAGACTGTGGAGCCTTACCTTCTTTAAAAATTATTTGCAGGGCTCTTTTTTGAATGGATTAAATTTTTTTTCTGATTCTTCCTGGGAAATGCCAGGGTGACAAACTGGATAAAAATTTTCTGGGGATAAAGAATTTGGGAAGGTTTATTGGACTCGGCATGGAGCATAGAGATCATTTTCTTTAGATTTATTTTTTACTTTAGTTTTGTTTTGCTTATAATAAGGACGTTTTCATTTATTATTTTTGAAGTGTATTGTGTATTAAAAATGGCCCAGTGGGGCTTTTAGTGTTTATAAATCATATCATATCATATTCATGATGCAGGTGAACAATGGAAGCATAAATCCTTAAAGAATGACAAGTTGAAGCAAAATTTATTTAGGAGCTTAAGGAGGGAGATACACATTTTCTCTATGGATAATATCTTTAGCATGGATATACCACATTAAATTAGAAGATACTGTGATGACAAGTAACTTAAAGGGGGACACAGAAATTCCAGTAGGCTATGGATGGGATTAAGAAAACTAGGCGAGGATTTAAGGAAGCATATTGGATATCTATACCACATGCCAGGGGGCCAAACTGAACAAGCATATTCAAGATGCAGGTAGACAAAGGAAGTATAAATCCTTAAATAATGGCAAGGGGGAAGCAAAATTTATCTAGGAGCTTAAGGAGGGAGAGATACGCATTTTCTCTATGGATAATATCTTTAACATGGATATCCCACTTAAAATTGGAAGATATTGTGACGCCAAGTAACTTAAAGGAGCACACATAAATTTCAGGAGGGATAGGATTTTGAAAACAGGGCGAGGATTTGAGGAAGCAAATTGGCATTATCATCGATTTAGAAGGGTTAACTCTTATGTCTAAATCATCTGCTAAAACATTGAGGATGGTCATAGGGTTGCTTAAGATATTTCTATAGCAGGTTTCAACAACCATTAGGTCATTGACAAATTTCCATCTCTCAGGAAATCCCTTAGCAATGCTGTTAATCATTAACTGAAAAAAGAAGGGACCCAGGAGAGTACCTTGGGGCACTCCATTGTGCACAGGAAGCGGGTTGGAATAATGATTCTGGTATTTGACTACCTATGATCTATCTGATAAGAATGATCCAACAAATTTCACCAGGAAAGAATTAATATTGTATTCAGTAACAGTTTCTCAACTAATATATTGTAGTTAACAAAGTCATATGCATTCTGAAGCTGTGTTGCCACTTATACCGCATTTTGCGGTATAATATCGCAATTTGGAGAGAAATGCTGCACTTTTTTCTAATTATACTGCATACGCAAAATAACTTTGATCAGCGTATTTATACCGCGAAATGACTTTTATGACTGAATTGATACTAAGTAATGTCACCGTACGGGAAAAGGGACAAATGTTTCCTCTCTATTTCTAATGACATACGGCTGGATAGGTTACTGCGGAACTCACGAGAATTCAAACAAGTAATTAATGTGCTTCCAAGTGCAAATATTTTACATATCAGTCAGGTACCAGAATGAAAGTAATTTTCAACCATTATTTCGGTAAAGGTGTACAGACACTGCAAAGCAGAGCGAATAGTATAGTAGAACTTAGTATATAAGTACTCCTGGGCTATCCTATCCTGCTTCTTTTGTGCATTACCTTTCCACTTTTACAGCCCAATAGAACAGTATACAGTAAAAGAAGTTAAAGTTTATAAATAATTGTAAACAAAGAAATAAAGTTTCAAACAATTATGTCTTGGGCACTTATGTAGACAAGGGTGTCACTACCTTCTTTGCTTTGGGGCGAGGGATGGAATAAAAATTTGCTGACAAATTAAAAACCAAATCATACTGAGGATTTTTTTAAAGCAAGTAAATAATATGCTCTCTCGAAAACTTGAAAATTGTAGAAAAGCATCACTACAAACTCTATTATTCTTTACATTAATTTTTTTGAAATATATTTTAAGGAAGTCAATTGTGTAAAAGCTGCTTCTGTAGTACGAAGCGTCTAAAATTAAAAAGGGGGAAAAATGAGGATCTGATTAGAGAATGTTGTTTGGCATATTTGCTGAGCCAGTAAAAACTTTTCAAACTAGCATTTTTGTGTTTTGGAGTGCATCAAACAGTCTACTTTCTTTAAAAAAAATGTGGCGGAAGACTGGAAGTATAGACTGGCACACTTGTCTCTTTTTTTCGTTTTCAAGGCCGGTATATCAGAGGATCCAAAAATATAAAAATGGGACAAAAACGACAGTATACTCAGTATTTCTGGAGAAAGCGCCGAAAATAAAACAAATATTAAAAAATAAATCTTTAATCTAGTTTAAAACAAAAAAAAGTACATTATCCTGCTTTCATTTTTCTAGAGAATGGGTGGTCTGGATAAGCTATTAGTGATAAAGATCGGGTGAGAGTACTCGAAACTGGGGAAAACATATGAGTTTATCATTGGGGACTATTTTTTTGTTTTTTATATGGGGTGGATATCTGGAAGATATCTCTTTTCATTTTATTCTACATTTCTTGTTCAAAGTCCATAGCAAAATCCACCACTTAAAAAAAAATAGTAAAGAATAGTATCCATTTGCTAGAAAATTAGCAAAGAATTAATTACTTTTAAAAAAGTAATTTTTTGTCGAAACTAGCGACAACGTATTTACATTACGGGTATGAAAATATACCATATTTTGGTAGAAAGGATACCGCATAAACACCGCTTTTTTCATCGACCAACACCACTTTCTGGTATTGGCCAAGTGGCAACACTGTTCTGAAGGTCAATGAAAATTCAGTTTAGCCAGGAATTAGGCTTTTTAAGAATTTTTCCAATAGAGTCAATAAAAAAAAAACAAGGTAATTGGAGGTAAAAGTAGATTTTAGATAACCAAACTGCCTCAGATCAATAAGAAGTGTGATTTTTTCCTTTAGCCAATTTGCTACGAATCCTTCAAATAGTTTCGAAAGTATAGCAGTTGGAAAATGGGACAAACGCCATCAAAACCAGGCTTTCCATCATTCTTTAAGGGGGTTATGAAACCCTTCTTCAATATTTGTGGAAAATGACCAGACTCAGTAACCTCATTGAAAAGGACAGATAGGGGTTTTGAAAGGAAGTCTCTGAAAGCACTAATAAGAGGAAAAGGGGTATCCAAAGGACAAACACTTGTTTTTCTTATTTTCCTGATTCTTCTTTAGATCTCAGATGGAGAAATAGATGGAAAAGAAGGGGGGAGAATCATCTGTTGGGTATTGATAAGACAATGTCGGGAGGCTTTGGACAATGGAGGCAAGGAGCCTGTTAAGATTATCCACAGTAATTTTAGGGGGGTTCAGGTAGGTTGAAGTTAAGCTGTTCAAGACTCCTGCCAAACAACTTTTTAACCTCATAGTACCAACGTCTTGGTTTATCAATAAATAATTCTTTGACCCTATTTTTGTAGTAGGATTGAGCCAATTTACAGATTTACTTTTTTAGTGTTTTCTTAGTTTATTAGCTATGTCCAGTTTACCATTTCTGAAAAGGTTCAATTTGTTTCTAATTAGGCACGGGCATATGCAAGCAGAAGAGGACCCAATTAAATAGGCAGAATTGCTCTCAAGGTTTTATTTATGCCACTATAATTTAATAACATAGTAAATTAACATAGAATTTTTGAAGGTAATTAGGCCTGTATAGTAGGGGAAACCGGTAGATTATAAGGTACAGTAGCCAGTCCTTTGTTATTTTTGCTTATAGGACAGAAATCAAAAAGAAACAAGGTACATACCATTTGAGTGCTTATTGAATGTTGACAAAAGGAGGGAATGGTGATAACTCCAACCCAATAGATGCTAAGCTGAGGGGGGGGGGGACTGTACAGATTTTTCATATTAGTTAAAATAACAACAAGAGACGTGTTTCCCCTAGCAGTTGGTATTTTAACTATTTGTTTTACTTTAAGTGAGGAACAAACGGAATCCATCTTGGGGTCAATGGTGTCACCAATTAAAAAAATATGTCCAGCATTTGGGTACTTATAAATAACAAACCTGCACTATTCTGCAATTGTATGATAAATTTGTGTTTGGCATCAATATTTGGTTTTGTGACTAGTAAAAGATGGGTATTGCAATTATATTAAACGGACAGGGGAGCACTTTTGTTCTGATACTTAGCCTAAGGATTTCATCATAGTCAGATAAACTAGGGACATAAATAATTTTGGGGTAAAGGTGGCTCTTGGCAAAAAATAAGACACCCCCAACTTTTTTCCCAGTGGGTAATCTAATGCACAGAGCTTAATAAACCGTGAATAATTTGATAGAAGAAGGGACCTTGGGTCATGGGATTGTACTTCAGTAACAACTATAATATCAATTTGATTCAATTCTGATAGCACCTTGAGTTCAGTAAACTTATCAAAATTAGAACTTTGAGCATTAGTGACAAAAAATTAGGAAATTTAAAACGATTTGGGAAACATGACGTTTGATGAGTTTGAGTGATTCTTGGGTAGGGTTTGAATTTTGGGCTATGGGACATAGAAAAAGCAAGGTAAGGGGCATACTTATCTTGGGTGTTGAGAGCTGGGGAATGGGACAAGGATATAGAGGAAGTGTTATCAGGAAGTAAAACTGGTTTCCAGTGAACAACAAGGGAAAACAATTAGAACTTATTACAGGACAATTTTCACATGCAAGAACTCTCAAACACAAATCACATTGATAGGGTAGCAACAAGAGATTAAATAACACAGGAGGGAGTAGAATTTCGTGGGGATAGGGAAAAAGCAGTCAATTTGGTAGGGTTCTTGACAGGGGAAAGGGAAGACACGATGGTGCTGGAAAAGGAAAGTAGAGTGGAAAGTGTCAGGGAGGAGAGGGGTGGGGTTTATTTTGACAAATGGAAGATACAGGCCCAAAACAGGTAGCAACCTCTTGAATGCATGGAGAGCATCAGAGTTGCAAGGGTATGTATGAGTGGGAAGAATAGGAGTAAGGGAGTTGGGGGGGGGGGGTCTGAGTGGAGTTTAGTGATCTGCAACTGTGTGTTGACTGGACATGAGCAAATTCCTAGGACAGAGGGATGTTTCAAGTGGAAGATTCCAGGTGTATACTGCATAGTATTGGGTATGAAGGGGGACATGACTGGAAACCAAATGGAACATAACAAGGAGAAGGAAGGGGTTGTGAAAGCTTTGTGTGCCACCCTAAAAAAGGTTGGGTCTTAAGATAAAAAGAAGAGGGCACCTTAACATGAGCATTACAACATCAAAACAACAAACACAATCTTAACACAATCAAAACAACAACCATTAGAAAAAAATGGTAAGCAACAAATATCTACATGTTTAAAATTTCAATTGAGCTCACTACATTTTCCTGATAGGTAAAATTGGCATAAAAGCAACAAACTACAATGACCAGATCTACAATTACCACTTCAGAATTTTTTACAAATTCTTAAAGGGGGGAGTGTCTTTTAATTCTTGAGGGGGGGAATGTCTCTTTGTGATAGACGCTGGGGAAAGTTGAATTCATCATCTGGGAAAAGAAGGTCAGTGGAGATTTGGCATTATCTCCTTGAGGATACAGAGCATCCTGACTCTTGAATTTGTAGAGCAGGGGATGCAAGGCAAAGGTAAAATAGGTAACTTTAAAAAGTTTACCTGCATGCTAGAAGTATCTTTAGAGGAACAGTCAGGACACAACCAACTTTCATTCCAGTTATTAGCATCAATTTGAGCAGATTTTACAGCTCCTGCATGAAAAGAAGAATTGCACACTCCACAATTGACTGAATTAGAAAACACTCTTAATCTGCATTGTGGACAGACTAATCTTTGTCTAACCATTATGTAAGAGATTAACAAACTAAATATACTCTGGTTTGTCACAAGGTGTTAACAGGTGGAATTTTAGATGAAGACTATGCGAGTATGGCTTTCAACCTCATTGTTCAGCAGGTACTACCTTATCAATGCTTACGAGCATATAACTGATCTAATTGACCAAAAGATTCCAATTGACTTTGCCTTAACCTGCTGACTATAGCTCTGTATGAAGCTAAAGGGTATACATTTGAATGTGGTAAAATGGGTCCACAATTTCTTTTTGGAGAGAAAAGAACCAGTAACAATTTCTGGGGGGAATGCTGTGACCTTAATGTCTAATGTCTGCAATGTTGAAAGTGGAGTACCTCAGCACAGAGTCTTATAACCAAACACTCTTTAACACTTGCATAAATGATGCTCCAAGACTTGCTCAGAACAAGATGAGTCTCTATGCTGATGATACAAAGATTGGTGCCCCTCCATTCCTCACTCCCGTCCAACCATGACCAGCAAACTAATTGGGTGGAATTGTGGTGTCTGCAGTTTAGTATCAAGAGCTGCAAAATATTATATTTTGGCAAAATGAACCAGATGCAACCTTGCTACATGATTTCAGCAGATAGATCAGGACATCCCCTCCTTGCAATCAATACTGAGAGGGATCATTATATATTGGTAGCTCATATTTTGCCACCATGCTCAGGCTACTTCAGCAAAGGCCAAGAAGCCACTTGGTGTAGTTAAATGGACCTCCAGTAGCTGGTTGCCTTTTATCATGACAAAGCTTCTCAGAACCTTAAACTAGCCTAAAGTGTAGTTTGACATTGACATGTGTATTCCCACTTCTCTCAAAAAGGGAGACCAGCAGGTATTAAGAGTCTATACACAGATGTGCCACCAAGTGCATAAAAGGCATTGATTACCTTTTGTGTCTTGAGAGGATGAAGCTTCCTTACCTCAACTACAGAGGGAAAAGGAAGGATGTTAGTTTGACATGTCTACTGCCACTCCTCTCAACAAGGGAAACCATCAGGTACTACAGTCTATACACAGATGTGCCACCAAGTGCATAAAAGACATTGATTACCTTTTGTGTCTTGAGAGGATGAAGCTTCCTTACCTCAGCCACAGTGGGGAAAGGGAGGATTTTAGTGGCCTTCAAGCTACTAAATTCTAGATGGACCTATATTCAGCTGGATTCAGTTAGGAATTACAATTCTACACCATCAGTAAGCAGTTTTACCAGGAAAAGTGAAAACAGCAAGGCTATGGAAAGTAAGCATAGACAACCCTATTGGAGAAAGTGTGCCCCCTTTTACAGGTGAGCACAGCATCCTACTTAAAATCAAAACACTGTTAACTATTTCAAAGCATTGATAACTTCTGAAATTTTGGATATGATAGTCCAAGAGTCTAATTGCTATGCTATGAGAAAAAATGGCTATGAGATTGGTCTTACCATTGCTGAACTCCACATTTATCTTGGCTGTATATTGGCAATGAGCTATGTTCACTATCCAAGGCTTGAGAGCTATTGTTCCAGGTCTTTGCGCCTACTGCTTGTAGGTGACTACATATCTAGCAAGTGTTTCAAAGAGATCCAAGAATGCTTGCATTTCACAAGCCAGGAACAAAGCAATGGAGACAAGTATTATAAGATAAGGCCTTTCTTTGAGCTTCTTCTCAGTGCATACAAAGCTGCATTGTCTGATGAAGAATATAATTTGGTTGACAAAATGATGGTCTCTTTTAAAGGCAGGAGTAGCATAAAACAATATATGGTGTCAAAACCAATGAAATGGGGCTTTAAGATTTGGGTGCATTCTGGTGTGTTGGGATATGTTTACAACTTCAAACCTTACAAGGGAAGCAGCCGTTGTACTCAGACCTCTGAACATGGCTTAGGTGGTGATGTTGTTATTTGCCTTTGTTGTGGGTCTTGAAAAGAAGAATGCAAAGGGGTATTTCAACAATGTCTTCACTTCAATCCCTCTTGTAGACAGGTTAGAAAAAGAAAATATTTACAGCATTGGTATACTGCATGCAAACTGGCTTTGTGACACTGTGGACAATCTGGTCAGAGAGAAAGAATTGAAAAAGAAAGACCAAGGATCTACCTCATATGCAAAATCAGCAGAAGACATCACTGTGTTGTGGTGAAAAGACAACAACCTGTTGTCCTATGCTCCTCATATGCTGGGTACCATCCAGTTGATGTTGTAGAGAGGTGGAGTAGCTTGGAGAGGAAGAATGTAGGCATTGAAAGACCATTCTCTGTCAAAGAATACAATAAATGCACGCGAGGTGTTGATCTCTTGGACTCTCACATCACACTATAAGAATGATTTTAGGAACAAGAGGTAGTATATGCGAGTATTTCATTATTTTATTGACGTTACTATTGTCAATTCCTGGATTATTCATAACAAACTTGTGCCTGGAACCAAATCTGACCTTCTGGAATTCAAAGCGTCTGTCGCAGTGTCACTTCTGAACAAGGCCATGGTTATGATGTGCACAAGTCCTGGGCATCCAGGTCATCTGCCTTTTCCAAAGTAGATTGTGACCCAGTCAGTCTCAAAAGAAGTCAGGTTGGATGGAATGACAGGGCATTGGCCATTGAAATCCAAAAAAGGGAAAATGCATCAAGGTGCCACAAGCAGACCCCCCCCCCCCACAGGTATAACCTTGGCAAGAGGGCTGAATCAAAACAGAGACCAATAAACTTTACCCCAATGGCCAATTACATATCCTGAATTGTCTATATGCAGTGGATTCTCCTTAAACTTGTTGCTGTTTCCTTGCTAGTCTTATTGCATAGCCTACACAAATTTCAGGGTATATATTTGGGGAAATTTTTAGGTAGCCCTATAATTTAGCTAGGATAAAAGTGAAAACATAATTTGATGCCTTTTTATATGCTCTTTCATAATTCAATAATTGCTTCTGGTGCTAATTGCATCTGAGCCCTTAAATGGGCCCCAAAGGTATTTTATATGAATTATGAAAGAGCATAAAAAAGCATCAAATGATATTTTCACTTTCATCCCAGCTAAATTATATGGCCCACTACAAATTTACCATGACCTTTACCTTGAAATGGTAGGAAAACAGTTTGAACTGAAAATCAAGTATTTTGCAGGTTAGATTATAACTTTTTTGTGTGGTTACAAAAATAAAATACCTTTGGGACACCTTTAAGGGCTCAAAATGCAACTAGGGTAAAATTCTACTTTAGCTACTTTTGGCTATCTCAGAAAGGGGTTAGGCTAGGAAAATGAAACTTTCAGTGATGGGTCTACAGGTTAAAGTATGTTCTGGGAAGGTATTTTGAAGTACCTATCTCTACTCCTTCTCTCTCTAGAGTGGCCTGAAATTTGAAGACCTTTAAAAATATGTGTGTTATAAAAGTGAAACGTTGCAAAATAGATCTTCTGCTTAAATGAAGTACAAAAAAATTGTTTACAGCTTAGTGTGACTTTGCTCAATCTTAATTTATAAGGTTTTAAAGATATGCAAATACATTTCCTAAATTTAGAAAAAAAATATTGATATGGCTTAAAATTCTAGCCTACTTAAATCACAAGAGTTACATTTTCAGAACTAAAACCAGAGAAAAAGAAACTGATAAGTGAAAATTAAGGTAAAATATTGTTTTGTCAAAATTTCAATAGGTACAGACCTGTCATGTAGGCAACTTTCAGGACCCTCTAGAGAGAAAGAGTAGAGGTAGGTACTTCAAAATACCTTCCCAGGACATACTTTAGGCTGCAGACCCATGCCTGAAAGTTTCATTTTCCTAACCTAGCCCCTTTCCAAGATAGCCAAAAGTAGCTAAAGTAAAATTAGCCAAAGTAGAATATTACTATTTTTTTCAAAATTTAGCAAAGGATTGAGCAAAGTTGTGAAGCTGAAAACAATTTTGTTGTACTTCATTTAAGCAGAAGATCTATTTTGCAAGGTTTACTTTATAACACAGATTTTTAAAAGACATCAAAAGTCAAAACTCTCTAGAGAGAGAAGGTGTGAGGTAGGTACTTCAAAATTCCTACCTGGGACTCACTTTAGCCTGTAGACTCATCCCTGGAAGTTTCATTTTCCTAACCTAACCCATTTGCAAGAAAGCCAAAAGTAGCTAAAGTAGAATTTTACTGAAACTAGCCCCAGAAGCAATTGTTTTATGAATTGAATTATGAAAGAACATAAAAAAAGGCATCAAATGATCATCCTAGCTAATTTCATTTTCATCCTAGCTAAATCATAGGGCCACCTAAAAATTTACCTATATTTAGCCATCAGGAGGAGGGAGTGTGGTTAAAATTTATTAGTGTATCTTAAGGAATGATATCAGTAAGTATTATAGAATGTTTTACAGCAGTCTTCAGGATTTCATAGTGTTCCCTTTTGGTGCGTGTTTAAATTATAGCAATGATACCTATAATGGTTAAACCTACGCTTCAAACTCCAATACCTAACATGAAAAATTAAGCCTCACCTATGGAAGCTTTTTAATATTAGTAGTAATGTAGTAATCGGATTGACAACAACTTTTTTATTGGCAGCCAAACGTTTCTTATTTTCAGATATTTCCGCCGAATGTGGGATTCCATAGTGCCCTCTAAGACAACTTCTTAAATAAATAGCAGCGTAATACAGTTATCGAGTAGATGACAGCATGGATTGATCTATTTCTTCCATAGTAGTTTTAAATACGTCTTCAACTAGACATGTCTTTAAATATCAATAATATTTCAATGATATCTTCCATCCATTAGGGTCTTTGGGAGGCTTCTAGCCCTATACGACTGTTTTTTTCTCCCTAAATTTTGGTTCAAATTGGACGTCAATCTTTCCTAAAAGTATATATGATTATCCATGTTTCTTTGTTAATGTCTGGTGGAAGATTAATATTTATGTTGATAGAATTTACTATATGTCAGACCATTTTCCTTACTTACAAATTTTATTACTTTTTTATTTTTGCTGATAGGATTGTCCGTAACACAGAATGTTCTTAGACGATTCTTTTTAGGCTAAGCTGAATCTACACAATCTCATTCCAAAAATTTCTCGTGAAGAAGAACAAAATAACAAACAAGTCTGTAATACAGCACTGTAGAAATTAAAGACTGAACGAAGATTGAATTGGATTCTTTTCACAGGGATGGATGTGATTGATAATTATTTTTAAAATTCCCTTTACATTTCATGCCTGGCTGCAGAAATACAAGAAAGTTGCAATGGTCTTATGACCTGTCTCATTTGTAGTTTGATTCTTGATGATTACGACATGGCTAGGAATATGCTGAAACTTCAAGAACCTTTGATTAGCATATAGATTTCCTAGAATAGGTCTGTGGTTACATTCATCATCTTGTCTTAATCATGTACAAAGCTGGTTTGATGTCAGAAAGTATTGCGCATTTTTTTTTATTGAGGATGAGCCAATACTAAGATTTTAAGGCTATTTTGGTAGCTCTTAGTTCAGCTGATGAAACTGGTCACCCACCTGAGAGTCTCGGTCGGACTCCAAAGAAAACTACTCCACATCTTGAGTTCTTGATGGCATCAATATATTTCTTGTTTCATGTGCTGATATCCTCAACCTACGTCGGACTACTGAGCGTATTTCATCACTCCTTTTTTCGTTCTGTCTGATGAGTCCGCAATTTTGGCCTCAAATATAGTTCAAATAATTGGAAATTGTTTTTTTTAACTGCCGTTACAACCCATTATCACAGATACATACATCGGTGCCCCAATTACTATGACTTTTGACCGTATTTCATGCCTAGCCTCTCTATTTTCACTTCTATCCACCTCACAAGAAATTTTTCTATTGCTAATACTTCTGGCTGAAAATTTATTTCAACTGTTTTCATCTCAACACAGTGCAAAGGTGCCGTGCTGCCTTTTATCATGTCTTTCTGGACATGATAAATGATTCATGGACATGAAAGGACAGGCAGTTCAAAATCGGCTGATAAATATGGCGTCAGAGAATTAGAGATCCCACTTCAAAAACCTTGTAAAAACTATACAAAGAAAATAAAAGTCATCCGTGGTTTAGTATTCTTGTTCAAAGCGTGTTGCGCAATTTTTTCGTATATTTTTCTTATACGATTGATTTCAGTTAACCTCCAAAATTTTTAAAGAAAGTGTTGACCTTTGGCTGTACTGAAGAATATGACGTTACATTTTGGAAAGCTGCATATAATTCTTGCCTGGGTCGAAAATGACAGTTTTCGCTTGTCCATGTGCCAGGCCGTAGAGAGTCTGAGCTGAACAGGAGTCTCATGCAACGGCACCGGCAGAAAAACTTCCAGGGGGGCAGATGCCAAAATAGCAGTGGTGGTTGGGTGACAGTTTAGGTGGTTTATGACACCAAACTACGACTTTACCCCAAAAGACGACGGATTTGCAATCAATTTAAAATTCTGAGAAGCTAATGGATTTAAAAGTATCAGTGACTATAATTTAGGCTTCCCATTTGCAAAAGAAGTAATGCCACACGGTGGTAGTGCTGGATTCAACCAAGTTCATTTGCTTCATTTGTAATGAAATTATGCTACGTTTGGTGATCTGTAATTGCGTATCAGCTATAATGCAGGGGGTGTGAGTCTTGGTTTAGGTGGGGTGAGGGTATGTTCCTACAAAAGTAAATTTTAATGAACAAACTGCTTACTCTTCATGGGGTTTCAGATAAATGTTGAATGAAGAAAAGGGGAGAAGGAATTAATTAAAATGTTTCTCTATACAGCTAATATGTTACATTCCCATGTCTACCAACACAGAGGTGGAAAAGGCAAGACAGGTCATCCTCAGTCCTGTCATGAAATTTCTTTGGGGTGGCAAATACTGCTAGGAACTTAGTTTTCAGCAATTTTCAATGGTAATATTTTTCTTTTCCTATTTATATGAAGTACTTCAATGTATTTAGAAAAAAATATATAGTGTATTTGTCAATAAGAAAATCCTATTGTAGAGGTTGTGATGGCTTCAGTTATGTAGAAGATCAAAAGTCTCAGAAAATTTCCATCCATACAAACAATAATACTCCTTTTCATCCAAACAAAATTCTTTAGTAGTAATATTGACAAGAACTTTTCACCAAAATTACTATTCATCGCCAATTTTTTAAATATATTCAAATTTTACCCAAAATTGATATTGTAAATTTAAACGTAGAACGGTACTAATCAACGCACAATTATTGATTTACACATTTTAAAAGCAATTGACCTGGGATTTAAGGGACTCGTACCTCAAATTATATCTTGGTTAGGCCTGGGTATGATTTGGAAAATAATCGGAAATTAAATAGAAAAAGAGCTTTTTAATTGAAAGCAAGGTACAGATTTGAAACTTGCTCCTTAATTTAGTTGAAAAACTTTTTTTTATTTGTTTAATTAAATTTCATGAAACTGTAAAGTTTTATAAATACAATACTTTTGGTAACATTGTTTGAATTTTAATGGGTAATCGAACAGTTCGTGGTAATGAACTGTAACTTACTTACAGCGACCTGGCTCAATAGTAACCAAAACTCTAAAAAACGGAATATTGATACCAATAGATATATCAAAAGAGTTGGCTTATTATGCTGATTCTAAATATATTACTTTTATTAAGTTTGGTCTTACCCATCAAAAGCTACGAGCCTGAGAAAATTTGTCTAATTTTTAGAAAAAGGGGGAAAAACCCAGTTGAAATCATATAATTTTGAAGAAAATCACACCATCAGATTCAGCTTATCAAAGAACCGTACTGAAGATGTTTCAAGCTCATATCTACAAAAATGTGGAATTTTGTAATTTTTACCAGAAGAAAAATCACGGATGCATGTTTATTTTATTATTTTTTTTCCCCAGGGGTGATCGTATCAACCCAGTGGGCCTAGAACGTCGAGATAGGGCTCATTCTAATGAAAATGAAAAGTTCTTGTGCACTTTTTAAGTGACCCAAAAAATTGGAGGGCAACTAGGCCCCCTCCACGTCACTTTTTTCCCAACGTCCGATCAAAATTCAGTTAAGTTTCTTTCCAATTCCTCTAGACTTAAAATATTAAAGAAATTCCTGTCGTCAAAAATTCAATAGCGGTCCTTTTACCCTTAACGGGATTGCATTGATCATTTGGCAATTGTTCGGGGTAAATTTTCGCCAGGATTGAATTCTCCAGAGGATACTTTTATGGGGAGGGGGATTTTTTTGTGGAGATGGAGCCAGGTATCCTGACGTTATTTAAAAAACGATCAGAAATAAAAAAACAAGTTTTTTCAACTGAAAAGCAAGGAGCAACATTAAAATTTAAAACGAACAGAAATTATTACGCATATGAGGGGGGCTGCCCCATCTTCAACTTATTGCTCTTTGCGCTAAAGTTTAAATTTTGTCCCAATTCTTTAAAAATGATTCCTAAAACACAAGGGTCGTTTAATTAGAACAATATGTAACTTTTTTTAAAGTGCCGAAAAACTGTAGTTTGAAGAGCGAGGTGCTGAGGAGGGGGCAACCCCCCTGATATACGTAACAATTTCTGTTCGGTTTAAGTTTTAATGCTGATCCTTACTTTCAGTTGAAAAAAACATTATTTATTTTCTTTATTTAATGAAGCTTAGAGACAAACAATTTTCTAAAGGCAATGAGAAAAGTATGTCAATTAAAGTAAAAGTATTTAAAAATGTACAAAGTAAGTAGCTACAAAAAAAACCCAAAACAATAGCCTACTTTAAAAAACTGAGATATAAACTCGCAACATTCAGTTTTATCGAACAATGCCGGATCGTTGGTCGGATATTTTTCAACGATATCGACAATCTTGAACTTGGTTATCAATCACAAAAAGATTTAATGTCCTTAGAAATAGGGTTTATAAAAATTAACGCATTATCAAAGTAGTTTGTTCAAAGTAAAACATTAAACTAAGATCAGGAAAAGCAAATAAAAATTGTTAATTATATATTTTAAATTGAATTTCGAATGCCAAAAGCCAGTATATTTGACACCTTTATACTTCATTAAATAAAAAAACAAGTTTTTTAAACTGAAAGTAAGGAGCGACATTAAAAATTAAAATGAACAGAAATTATTCCGTATATGAAAGGGGCGGTCCCCTCCTCAACGCTTCGCTCTTTACGCTAAAGTTTTTTACTGTTTTAAAAAATAAAGTTGTGAGACAGAGTCAAACTTTAGCGTAAAGACCGAGGCGTTGAGGAGGGGACAGCCCCTTTCATATACGGAATAATTTCTGTTCGTTTTAAGTTTTAATGTCGCTCTTTCCTTTCAGTTTAAAAACTTGTTTTTTTTATTTAATTTCTGATCGTTTTTTAGTTAATGCAGCTTTTATTTTGGCTCACCGTCATTGAATAAGTAAACAAAATTTGCAAAAAAATTTTACTTTTCTTTTGCTAAATGTATGTCTCTAAATTTGGTTATGACGTAATTTACAAATTAACTTACGTAACTAACTTCTATATTCGTATATTTTTCTTCTGGCAAAAAATACAAAGTTGCAGATTTTCGTCGATTTAACCTTGAAACTAATACAGAAGGTTTTTCTGATGATGTATATCCGACGGTTGAATTTTCAATAGTATTCTTTCACTGTGAGGGTATGTTTCCCCCCTCTTTAAAAATCGGGTAAAAATTCTCAAAATCATAGCCTTTGATGAGTAATACTAAACTTAATAAAATTTATATGTTTTGAATCATCATTATAAGCACAATCTTTGGATACATTTATTGACATCAAAATTCTGTTTTTAAAAGTTTTGATTACTATTGAACCGTATCGCTTGTTTTTTTATTTTTTTTTTATTACGTATATGTTATTACGTATATGACGGGGCTCTCCCCTTAGTCAATACCACACTCTTTACGTTAAAAGTTTAAAAAAATTTTGATTCACAAACCCCTAAATCACAAAGGCCGTTTAATTAGAATAGATAGCTCTTTTGAAAGCACTAAAAAAAAACTGTAGCGTAAAGAGCGAGGTATTGACTTGGGGGAGAACCCCCTCACATACGTTATAATTTCTGTTCGTTTTAAGTTCTAATGTTGCTTCTTACTTTCAGTTGAAAAAACTTGTTTGTTTTTTTTATTTAATTTCTGATCGTTTTTTAAATAATGCTTGGAAATCCGGCGCCCCCTTCATAGAAATGTCCCTTACCCCAGAGAAACATCATCCACGGAAAGATTCTCCAGAGTAACCCCCTCCAGAAAAAAATCCTTCCTGAAAATGTCTGTATACTTCCCAATAACCAATAAATAATGCTGGCAAGTCCGGTGCCCCCTTCATGGCAATTTCCCTTCCCCCGTGAAGGCTTCCGTCATGGACAGTTCCTCCAACATACCCCCCGACCCAGCCACCCCCAACTACCAGAAAAAACCCTCCTGAAAACTTCTGTATACTTCCCAATAACCAATACTATTATGTTAACATTGGGTAATGTTCATAACTTTTAGACCTCTCCCTGGGGATTTCGGGAGATTAGGTCATTATAAAAGGCGTATTTATCATATTTTAACCCAAGCGAAATACAATGACCAGCTCAAAATTTTGATCAAGTGGTTGTGGGAAAAAAATAAGCATGGGAAGGGGCCTAGTTACCCTCAATTTTTTTTTGTCACCTAAAAAGGGCACTAGAAATTCTAATTTCCGTTCGAATGAGCCCTCCCATGATATTCTAGGACCACTGGGTCGATACGATTACCCCTGGAAAAAAAAACAAAAACAAAAAAACTAATAAAGCAGTATCTGTGATTTCTTCTGGCGAAAAAAGCAAAATTCCACATTTTTGTAGATAGGTGGTTGAAACCTCTACACCAGGGTCCTCTGATATGCTGAACATAATGGTGTGATTTTTATTAAAGTTATTTAGTTTTTAGGGGTCTTTCCCTCTTTTTTTGAAAATCAGCCAAATTTTCTAAGGCGCGTAACTTTTGATGGGTAGCACTAAACTTGATGAAAGTTATATATTTGAAATCAGCATTGAAATCTTATTCTTTTGATGTATCTATTGGTATCAAAAGTTTCTAGAGTTTTGGTTACCATTGAGCCGGGTCGCTCCTTACTTACAGTTCGTTACTACGAACTGTTTGATAACTGCAAAAAAATTAAATTGACAAATAGATAAATACAATTACTCCTAAAAAGAAAAAACAATGATAATAAAATACAAAGATCGTATCCGTTTAGGGGAAAAATACAGAAATTCCCAGCATTCCGTTCAGGGGAACCGTTTCAGCTTATAGTGGTTTCATATACCAGCTCATTGGTACTCTGGTGGTGCAAGAAAAAGTTGACGGTATATTTCTACCGAAATTGCTTTTCCTTGTGTTTATTATAATTATAAGAACTTTGTTGTTTTTAATAGCTGCACTAATTACTAATAAACAAATACATATTTAAGATCACCATAAAAAGCTGATTCCTTGACTGAATATTATCAATAGTTAGGCTCTTATACTTTCGTTATTGACAAGGATTGCTATTTAATTACAATTCATTACTATGAAAAATTTTTTTTTTTAATTTTTTTTTTGCTCCAACTAAATCATAGAGAAAAAATAAGCGTGGAAAATTCGTAAGGGGTTGCTCAGTCACAAATTAGAACTTATATTTTCCTTATTATGGGTCAAATTCTATTGGCAGGCAGCCATCAATGATACAACAAACATATTTTCCATGTTTTTTCCCTATTCTACTCTCTTTCACTTGGTTTCCTTATGATTACTTTATAGTCCCAAATTTCCAGGTGGGGGCATCCCTCCCCTCCTTGCCGGTACCCATGGTATCATAGTCTATTACATCGAGGATTTTCTGAAGCTTTATTGTTTGTATTTGGGACTCAGACTGAGAAATTGTATAACGTTTGCCTCTTAAACTTGAAATTTCCTCCCGTTTCTGAAGAAACAGATGTTTTCCTTAGCTTTTTTTCTTAGCAGTAATACGGGAAATTTGGCAAACGTCAAGAACATTAGCTTTGAAACCAAAGAAGATACAATTTCCTTCTGAACGCCGATCAATGCACCTTGAAGGGTTGATCAATGTATCCTGCATCAGTTTTTTGTACCGAAAATTCGTTCATATGGTAAACCATTTAGAAAATATTAGGAGTTGACGCTATTTTTTGTTGCAGTGCGCACAGAAAAAAATGGATAATGATCGGGTTAAAAATCGGGTACTATCCCGTTATGCGGGCTTCTCTAAAAAGTCAAGTTTGTTTAATGCTAATGAAATAAAATAAAACAGGATGAATATATAATAGTTTAGAAACAAATTTGGGCTATATATTGGCACATTAGGGGGGGGGGGGCAAGTGGCGGGTAAAGTATTGCATATATTAAATACATAACCTAACCTAACCTAGGTACCTTCCCCCCCTAAACCCCAAAAACCACAGTTTAATATCGTATAAGCAATGTAAACCTTGCTATCATTGCCTGCTTTATAACAGTTAAGACGTCAAAAACGGGTTTTATCATTGCCTAGTCTATAGTGATAAACCCGAGAGGCCCGGGTAATGGGATAGTACCAAAAATCGTCCAAGACCAAAAATATGTTAAAAAAAACTGAGGCCAAGTAGTGGCCTCTTGATCCTCTGTCAACTTCCTTCCCTTTCATCTCAGATTTTTGGCAAAAAGGAAGGTATGTTGCAAGGCCGTACCCAGAGGGGGGGGATAGGGAGGTTTGAAACCCTCCCGAAATGTTTTTTTGCCTCGTAAAAAAGTAACAAAAATGGATAGGAACAAATTTTGTATGCGTTTTTTGAGTTTTTTTTTTGTGTAAGGCAGGTATATTGTCTTTTTGTAGCAACACCATGCAATGAATTTTGGTATGCATAATTAGAGGTATAAAATGGGCCCGTGACCCTTTTAAACTCACACCCCTCTACCTTTCTCAACTTCTTATTGGAAACGTTGGTTTGTTACAAATTGTTTGAACTGGAAGTTTACAATCATTTTCAATTGGTATGGTTAGACAACTAAAGTAAGTGAAAGTGCTTCAAACGGCATACATCCCTTCCCACGGTCAAAATTTAGCTACAACCTTGTTTGAATTAGAATAATGCAAACATTTTTATTCTGCATGATCGACAGACCCAATTGGGCCGTACACCTTCTGAAACACATCACCCTCCCGCTCTTCCGGGTTGCTTCTTATCATGGGCAGCGCAATAGCGCTGCCTAAGTAAAGAAGGATGTTGGCACAATGTATTATTTCTTTTCTTCTTCTTCCATACCGGTGCACTTCGTATCTAAGGAGTTGTCGTAGAAACTTTGAAAAGGGCTCATTCCATTATGAAATTGGAGTGGCTTGTGCCCTATTTAATAGTCGAAAGTGATCGGAAGGCAGTTAACATCCCTTCCACGTCCACTATTTCCCCAAACATATCCAATCAAAATTTTGAGATAGCCATTTTGCTCAGTGTATTGATTTCCAGATAGAAATTATGTTTTTGAGGAGGACACTCCCCCATAACCCTCAGGGCAAGGGCAATAGGATCTGCCCTGGGGGCATATAAGGTTTTTACAGAAATTATTTTCGTAGAAGCTTCAAAAAGGGCTAATTCAATTGGAAATTAAAACAACTTGTCCACTTTTTAATAGTCAAAAGTAATCGGAAGGCAGTTAACATCCCTTCCACGCCCACCATTTCCCCAAACATATCCAATCAAAATTTTGAGTAGCCATTTTGTTGAGCGTAGTTGATTTCCAGATAGAAAATATGTTTTTGAGGAGGTCAGTCCCCCAGAACTCCCAGGGCAAAGGTTTTAAGTTATGCCCTGAGGACATATAAGAACGATGTTGGCACAATGTTTAATTTATTATTTTTTTCCTTTAGAGCAGGGCACTTCGTATCGAAGAAGTTGTCATAGAAACTTCGAAAAGGGCTAATTCAATTGGAAATCAGAGTGGCTTGGGCCCTTTTAATAGTCGAAGGTGATTGAAAGGCAACTAACACCCCTTCCACGCCCACCATTCCCCCAAATACATCCAATCAAATTTTTTAAATAACAATTTTGCTCAGCGTACTTGATTTCCAGATAGAACTTATGTTTTTGAGGAGGACAATCCCCCACAGCCTTCAGGGCAAGGGTTGTCAGATATGCCCTGGGGGCATATAAGGTTTTTACAGAAATCAATGTTGTAGAAACTTCAAAAAGGGCTCATTCAATTGGAAATTGAAAGGGCTAGTGCCCTTTTTAATAGTCGAAAGTGATTGAAAGGCAAATAACCCCCCTATCACGCCCACCATTTTCCCAAATACATTCAATCAAAATTCGAGATATTCATTTTGCTCAACGTAGTTCAAAGTTCTGGAAATTAGGTCCTTTAGGATAATAGCCCCCTCAGAGCCCTCAGTGCAAGGGTTACAAGTTATGCCTTGGGGGTATATAAGGTTTGTATAGAAAGTTGTTGTAGAATTTTCAAAAAGGGCTCATTTGATTGGAAATTGAAATTACCCTTTTTAATAGTCGAAAGCACAGTTTATATAATATACCAGTAAGTTTACCGCAGATGATTTCTGGCTCTTCATTCTCGGTGCGAACAAAAAGCTCCTCCCACTTATTTTTGCACTTATTGTCCACTTATTGGTTGAGCCGGCCAAGTGGTTTTGTCAGTACATGTTCCGTAGGTGATTATTCTTTGTCTACCCGTGAAAAGATCTAATGCCGCTTATGTTTATATCTGATAAAACGTTCTCTGGAGCACTCGCACCTCGGTCCTGGTTTTTATAATGGGTGAGATAGGGAAAGATCATACTATATAATTATATAAACTGTGGTCGAAAGTCAGTGGAGAGTAATTAACCCCCCTCTCACGACCACCATTGTCCCAAAAACATTCAATCAAAGTTTAGAGATGGTCATTTTGTTCAACGTAGTGGAAAGTTTTTGAAATTATGTATTTAAGGATGTCAAACCCCCAAAGCCTCCAGGGCAAAGGTTTTAAGTTATGCCCTGGAGGCATATAAGGTTTTTATAGATAGAGTTGTCAAAAAAACTTCAAAAGGGGCTCATTCAACTGGAAATTGAGAGGGCTAGTGCCCTTTTTAATAGTCGAAAGTGATTGGAGGGTAACTACCCCCCCCCCCTCACGCCAACCATTCCCCAAACACATCCAATCAAAATTTTCAGATAACCATTTTGTTCAACGTAGTAGTAAGTTCAGGAAATTACGTCTTTGAGGATGACAGCCCCCCAGCCCTCAGGGCAAGGTTTGTAAAATATGCCCTAAGGGCATATAAGGTTTTTATTGAAAGGTTTGTCGCAGAAAGTTCACACGCGCTCATTTTATTGGAAATCCACAGAGCTAGTGCCCTTTTTAATAGTTAAAAATGATTGGAGGACATCTACCGCGCCTCTCACACTCACATTTTTCCCAGACCCATACAATCAAAAAGTTAGGACAGCCATTTTTTTCAACATAGTTGAAAATTCTGGTAATTATGTCATTTAGTATGACAACCACCCTAACAGCCCTTAGGGTAAGGGTTGTAATTTATGCCCTGGGGCATATAAGGTGTTTATAGAAAGCGTTGTTAAGGTGTTTATAGAAAGCGTTGTCTTAGAAACTCAAAAAGGGCTCATTCGATTGGAAATCGAAAGGCCTAGTGCCCTTTTAGTAGTCGAAAGTGATTGGAAGGCTTGACATTTTTATAGTAAAGATCGATGTGGGTATAATGTATTATTATTTTTTGTTGTTGTCGTTAGACCAGGGCACTTCGTATCGAAGGAGTTGTCTTAGGAACTTCGAAAAGGGCTCAGTCGATTGAAAATAGAAAGGGCTGATGCCCTTTTCAATAGTCGAAAGTGATTGGAGGGCAACTAATCCCCCTCCCACCCCCACCCTCCCATTTTTCTATTATGTTTAAAAACTAAATGTCGCCTTAAGATTAAAACAAAATGCACTGTGTTAATGCTAATTACCAATAAGGCATCTCAGCAGTATCCCAAGAACGACTAAGGGTATTATGTTCAAACTTCCGGGGCTACTTCTGCTCTTAAAATTCAACCAAATCAAAACAGCGTAATTGTATCCAAGCCATCAAAGAAAGTAAACAGATATTTTGCGAATGGTATTAAGTTTTCCATTTCAGGTCAACTAGAGGAGGTATGAAACTAAATTAAACACTACTATTTGTGTCCAGATCTTTAAAAGGGTGTTGTCGTTAAAAATTGCTAAAAATTTTTCTCCAGCATACAAATAGCAGGCCAAACTATAAAGTATTAAAAAAAACCGAAAAGATTTAAAGAATTATTTTCTTTTCCCTTAAAAGACTATATCAATATAAAACGAACAAAAATTAATTAAAAACACTTTTCCCACAAAATAAGTTTTTCAAAGAAAAGTAAAGAAGTTTGTTTTTCAAAGAAAATTAACATAAGTTGGGGTTAAAACCCCTATCGCTTCCTTAGGCCAGAACATAATTTGCACTTTACAGAAAAAAATACAAATGAATGTGCATTGTCAGTTTAATATACATATGCTGATATTTAGTAATCAAAATGTTAAGATTATTTGATTTATTAAAGTTATAAAAGTAAAAACATTTATATTTTTTTCAGTAAATTGCAACTTATGTTCTGGCCTGAGGAGCATAGGGGTTTTGAGCACAACTTATGTTAATTTCTCCTCGTTTTGAGTTTACTCGGTTATTTATTGTAATTTCTGTTCGTTTTGGGTTTCATTTATTTATCGATGCTGATTTGTGGTAGTTTCACAATTGGTAGATTATTTGATTTTGTTCTTGCTCATTTTTTGTTTAATGGAGTTCTTTATTTTTCTTTGAAAAACTTATTTTGTGGAAAAAGCTTTTTTAATTCATTAAAAAAAAATAGGCATACTGCAGCTAACTTTTTGAACCAGAATCACAAGTAATTTTAAAACCAGTCAACAAAATAGTGGACACAAAATGTGAGACTGTTTAGCCTCCAATACCCCATTTCCCTCCCACTTCCAATACTTTTGCACAAAGACGGGAGCGTTGCACTTTTTTTGGATCGAAATCTCACCAGGAATTTTAATATATTTGAGTAAGGGCACGGCCCCTCGCTCTTCCCTCGCCAACTTTCTAGAAGATTGGTAGCCATGACGCACTTTGATTGAGCTGGAATAACGCAGGGGTTTTCAATAGGGTTAAAGTGGACAATAGACCATTCCATTACCTTTGCCGACTATTTTGCACAAACTAAGGTATGTTGCATCCCCTCTTTATAAGAATGTTTAATCGGTATGGATGGAGGGCCAGAGCAACCCCGTGACCTCTCCAACACTCCGCAACATCCAATTTTTTGAAGAAATGTAGGCATGTTCTCCCTTATTTAAGTCAAAAAACTTGCACTAACTTACAATCTGTATCTGTATGTTAATTGACCAAACAGGTCCCACAGCCCCTTCAGCATCGTCGGCATCTCGCCACCAGTTTTTGGAAGAAAAATAGACATTTTTCAACTAGTGTGAAATGGAATTACGCAGTGAAATTATACCAGCCCCACCCCCTGCAATGCCAACTATTTTATAAGAATGACAGACATATTGCATCTTTATTAAACCAGAATTATGTACCAGAAGATGTTTAACCACTATGATCAGAAAACAAGTCTTAGAAAGTTCCTCCTTCACCACCTCCAGCTTTTCAGTTGAAGTTAGGAATGTTGTCAATTGTTTCAATAAAAAACAGACAATAATTTTCAATCTGTATGATTGGAAAAAAAAGCCCTGTTGGTACTTTTTATGAGCTCTTGAATTGGAAAAGTCTTAAATTATTTCACAAAGAGAGAAAATTAGCTCAATGGATCGATGGGGTATTGGTAATTGTAACCACTGCTTTTTGACCTACCAAGCAGGACTATAACGTGTTTGTCTTTAAATTTCCCCGGTTTAATTTCAAAATACAAACACGCATTACGGCAATTTACCCTTCCCATGGAACATCAAAGCAGCTACAAATTGTAGATCAATAGTATTTACAGTAATAAGCGTGTTTGGGGCCTGAAATCCGATAATAAATACCCACAAAATTTCGTGACAGTTTCCTAAGTCCTTCAAATATATCTAAGAATTGGAAATTTATTCACAAAAAACGAAAAAAATACCTACTTTGCCATGTCAGTTTAATAACAACACTACTACTACCACAAATTCGTCATAGCGTTAAGAAACCTGGGGACGATACGGTGACGAGTACTTCCTCAACTCCACAAGAACCTTTTGCTTGTGCATGTTCTTTTTTTCTGATTTTTTTCTTTTTTTAAATGAATATACAAGTACAAAAAACATCCTTTTTTGTTTTTATTTACAGTATGCGATGCATTCCCCCAGACTTGTGTAGTTGTAATGTTTCATTTTTTGTAGTGTAATATCTTGTGTCTAATTTGTCAGTTTATAGCAACAGTTATTCGCATTGGACGCGCCACGAGTATTTGAAATATTGTAATTGCTGCACAATTTATTACAATTTTGATTAACTTGTACGTTGCTACGGGAATTGCAAAAGGACTGCTAGGGTATTACCCAGAAGTCCAAGGCAAGCAATCACTGTACTTGGACAAGTATCTGGAGCAGATTGCAGCTTCGCCACGCTTCATCAGTAGCCTGACCGCAACTGTAGCCTTAACATTTAAACTGCAATGAAAGTTTGAGTTCATAGTGACAGGCCAGCTAGCCAAAAGACAGGATTTTGGCTAGAAATCTTGCATGTTAGGCGAAAACTTTTGGTAACTCAGATATTAGAATTAGAGCTAGATTTTTAGCATAACCTCTGTAGCTTTAATACTAAGTTTCCTTTGCAAGTTTTTGGTAGGCCTATGCTATTTTTCTGCAGTCCTAAGGTTTTAATGTCTTAGCGTAAGAGACATTTTGCTAGCATTCGATAACTGGAATTCGCTTTATCCGTCTACCAAAGACATGAAAGCGTAGGAATTGGTCTATAAGAATTTTGGGCCCTTTTCCTGTTTTGATTTCAAAACGGTTTTTAATAGTTTTTTTTTCTTTTTGGGAAAAATACTGTTCGACTGTTTTTCCGTATTTTTTTCTCTTCTGGAAAGTGCAGGGACAAGTAATTTGCTTCAAACTGTATACATGAATATATAAATCGAAGACTCAACTAAAAAACTCCAAAAATTTCATCACAAAAGGGCCATGATCGGTGGAAAAGTTAACATTCCATTTTGAATTTAATGTAGAGAATTACATTTAAAAAGCTCAAAACAATTTGATTTATTGAACATTTTGTAACAGTACAAATGAGTAACAATATTAATGTTAAACAAAATTTGTTACTCATTAATTATTGATAAAATTAAACGCTCTTTGGCTCAATAAACGAAGCATGTAAGACTAGCTAAATATTTTTTTGTTTTTCTATTCCCAAAAGTTTTAGTGTAATGGCCTTTTAAAGTCTTTTTCGCCTGAAAACTAAACATTCAGCACCACAAATTATAGAATCCTTGTGGTAAATTATGAGGGATAACACTTCTGGTTAAATTTTTGAAATTGATTTAGAAATACCACTAGTTTCGACTTCTATACAAAATAAAAATTTATTTCTTTGAAAGATTAAAAACGAAATGTCTGCGTGAAAACTAACTTAGACAGAATTTTAGTAAATGAAAATTCTAGACCGTGCAAGGATCATGATTAGATAACTAATGGATTGTAAAACGTTGGACTATAAGCACAACATCTTGATCTCGACACTGGGTTTCCCAGTGTTTTTCCAAATTGATTTATTCTTTAAAAAGGACAAATTAAAGCTTTTTTTTCAATATTGTGTTTTTGAAAGAATTTTCTGGCTCTTTTTTATAATTTATTGTATGGTTTTTTCCTTCCCTGACAACCAAAATTCTTCAAAATTAATGGAAAGAGTAGAGGAAGAAAAAATAAGAAGACAAAAAATACAAATGCATAAAACACATGTTCAAGATGTAAAAAATTATAATTTTTATCGGTTTGAAATTCACTTCTAAGGGCACAGGAAACAGAACCAATAAAACTATTGTCCTTACGCAATTTCACACAAAAATGTGAAAAAATGCCCTCAGAAGACAATAAGTGTAAAAGATTTATTAACCACAGATTTGTGGTTTGCTCAACAGGAACGATTTAAAGTCATTTATAAGATATATGCAGGGTAGCAGTTGCAAAACTAGTCTGTTTTGGCAAACAATTAATCACCAGGAACACGACTAGGGGGATCGAAATATTCATAAGGACCATAAACCCGCAGCCCCGTGGAACATTTTTAATGGCAAAAATATTTTAGTGATAGTTCGACTAGGTCCTACGAAGCAGAAATATCATTATTTATATTTGTGAGGCTGGCATAAGTGCAAAAAAGTCAAAATTTTTTATAAGGATATCAGATGAACTTTCTCTAAGACTTATGACTAATTAAATCGTACTTTTATGTTTCTCCTGATTTATATTAGCATTAATCATTCTTCAGACAAATCATTGAGGCATTGAAAGCATTCCCTCCTCTTGTATACAGATAATAAGCATGGTTATATTAGCCATAGTTATATAAGCCATTGAGTACCATAAAATAGACATATAAGACGTAAATTGAACATAGAAAAGAAATTTCATACACACACAAGAGTTACCTTACTCATGGAAACTTTTTGGAAATGACTTTCTAAAGACGTTGTTTATTTGATTTTAAAATAGTATATTGGAAATAATGTTCTCAAAGATATTTAAGTCTCACTCTTTTATATACTGAATGTAAACAAGACGGAAAGTCTTTCATTTTAAGCAAGCTATATTTCCATTTCCAAAAAGCAAAATATTTCCAACTAAAGTTGAGGCTTGCTTCAGAAATAACGTTCAAACTTCACTATTCAAAAGTTCACGTGTATTTCACATTATTTTTTCATCGGCGCACTCACTAAACCTTGCTCTGTATAAGCATCAGAGATATAAGTTTAAATAAAGAAAACCATCTGGCGTTCAATTACAAACAAACTTTTAGCTCAATTAAAAAAGAAGAAAAAAAAAGAAAACTGATACACAATAGCGTCAAAATAAAATTTACCTTATTAGATGGAATAACAAAAAGGACTAGTTAACATTATTTTGTTAATCGGGTCATTAATGCCGGGTATCCCTGGCGTCCAGACTTACAAGTATCTCAGAGTCACACGAGGTGTTCAATGATTTAAAAAAATTTCGTAATGAAACTAATCAGCTTCGCAGATCTTGTGTTCAAAAATATTATGAGATGAAATTTGAAAATAATAAAGGGAACAAGAAAGGTACGTGGAAAACTATTAATGAATTATTAAATGGTGGCAAGAAAAATGAAAATTCAGCAAGCCTAAGAATTGACGATAGAATAGTTGATGAAAGGAAGGAAATTTCTTAAGTTCTGGATGAATATGATCCAAAAATAGGTAAATCAGTAAGTGAAATTTCACTTAATGATAGCAGTAAATTTGCTGAAACTTTTAAAGATTAAAGAGGTTTGGGGGTGAAGATGAACATTGCTGAAACTAATCTAGAGAAGATGAAGCAAGTAATAGGATTGATGAAGTCAAATCCGTCTGGGAGTGATGGTCTCAATCTGCATACATTTAAATTAGTAATGGTATATTTGTTGCCCTGCCTTGTATATTTGATTAACTTATCGCTGAAAAGGGGTGAGTTTCCTTTACTATTAAAAGAGGCCATGGTTATTCCTTTGCATAAAGGAGGTCTGAAGACAGATCCTTTGAACTGGAGACCGATTTCGATGCTTTCTTTGTTTTCAAAGCTGTATGAAAAGGTCATGTATTGGAGATTGTATCTGAATCTATATGGATTTCTCGCAGAAACACAGTTTGGATTCAGGAAAGGGCATTCTACGATACTTGCAGTCCACCATCTCACAAGTTTTGTTAACTCTGCGCTTGAACGTGGGGAGCTGGTGCTTTCGATTTTCATAGATTTTAGCACAGCTTTTGATACTGTTGTTTTTAAGCCTTATTGAGCAGGCTACGTTGTATAGGTGTTCAGGATGTATCTTTGAATTGGTTCGAGCCTTATCTTGGAGAGAAAACACTTATAGTGAATGTTGATAGCTCCAAATCAAGAAGTTATAGAGTCCATTGCGGAGTTCCACAAGGTTCCGTGCTTGGGCCCCTGCTTTAACTAATTTATGTAGATACTATGCGATTTTATATTCCTGGGACACGAATCACGTCATTTGCTGGTGACACTGTGTTTACAGTAACATCATCTAGTGAAAATCTTTTGATTGAAAAGATACATAAGGCCCTAAACGAACTGGCAAGTTTAACGAGATGTAGCTGTCTATCTGTTAATGTTTTTAAGACAAATTTCATGACTTTTTGTAGGATTAGTACTCCCATTAGTTTAAATAATAAAATATGTCTAAATGGTGTATACTTAAAAAAAGATTTTAGTGTAAAATATTTAGGTTTTTATCTTGATTGCAATTTGGGTTGGAAATTACACTGTGATACAGTAGCAGCAAAAGTGGCAAGAGGACTGGGTCTTATAAGAAGGCTAAGGAGAGCTCCCACCAAGAATTCTAATGATCCTCTATTATTCTCTTATCAGTCCGTATCTATCTTATGGTTGTTTTCTTTGGACTAGTTCTTTTGTGTCAAGTTTAAAAAGAGTTCAAATTTTACAAAATAAAGTTGTTTGTGTCTTAAGAGATTATGTGAGATTTGGAAATAATACTTTGAGTTGCTTCACTAAAATAAAAATTCTAAATATTTATAAGTTCAGAGATTATCAACTAGCTATTTTTGTTTATCAATGTTTGAATCGTTATTCACCGGAGTGCTTTTGGGAAATTTTTAAGTCCAACTCGTTTTATCATTGTTATGAAAGTAGTGTGGTAAGGTGTATTGATGGTATTTAGGGTGATGTAATGATAGATGCCTTTATTCTCCCTTTATAGGGGGATAAACTATGGCCCTAAGGTAATTAAACTTTGGTAGCGTGCCTTAGGCTAGGACCGAACTAATGAGGCGTACCAACTGGGTATGTTCGAGGGACTAAAGGTAGATTGTAGAGAGGTTGACTATAACACAATACTTTTATTCAGTTAACTTATACTGATACAAGGTTTGATAATACATATATATATATTCTATTGGGACTGGTTGTCCCAAGTAGACCACAAGTCTCAGAAAACTATAATACTATATAATAGGATACTTAGACACTTACAATGATCCGACAAGATTCCAAGGTATTTCTAAAAACAACAGACCAGAGGTCAGTCCGGCATTAAGTTAGTATCAGTCTACCCCTTCCCATAAAATGTATCTTTTATACATTTTTATCAACCACATATTCCTCTACCCAGCCAACGCAACAGCTAAGAAGTGGTGATGTCACAATTTCCAGTTAAGCAGAAACTTGGCAAGATCTATTCCTTATCTTAATAAAAAGTGGTATTTCTAAACTTTGTACTTGCGTCTTAATATATTTTTACTAAATTCATAATTAACTAAATTAGAAAGCTTTACCACAATATTCCCCATTTAAAGAAGAGTTGCCCACAACTCTCAATACTTTACTTTTAAAAACAACTTAATTTTGTTTGCAGCTATTATGCTGCCATCTTTGGGTCACTATGTGCATATACCCTCAATGGGTTTCCTTAGGGTCATGTTTCTGCTCCAATATAGGCCATGTTCTTACTTTTTTTTCGAAGGATTTCAATTTGAAATTCATCCTTGTTTCTCTTTTTCTCTGTCTCTAGGACTGAAAAATACTCTTTTTACCCTTCTTCATATGCATCTTCTGTTTTAACTTGACCCCAAGCGGCTTAAGCATTATATTAGTGGTTCTGCTTAAATTAGATTTCAAGCTATATTAGAAACATTTATGAATTATTTGAGTTTAAATTTAATTCCCATTAATAATTTAATTTATCTGTGCGATGTGGTTGATATACTGTTTATTTTTCAGGTTTAGAAATGCCTTGGATAAATTACATATAACAATTTTGATTTTAAAATTTTTACATATTTTTCCAGCACAAAGCACTTTCACATATATATTTTCACATATTTCAATAATATAAAGCCTTGAGGCTATGTAGCACATTCTCTAGGCCTAAATTAAGTTCTGATTTTATCTCACTTTCTGATAAACTTGTGGTAAAGTCTGTAATAGTAAAGTACTGCTATAGTTTCCAAAATATCAGTTTATCAAGTATGGTTTGGTTTCTGATGGTATGAGATGTTAGTATCAGGCTACATTTGAAGTGACTTCATAATTTGTTACTTTCCAAAAATTATTCAAAAATTTATTGAAAAAAATGGATCCGAAAGGATGCTACTAAAAAATTGATTTCCAAAAAAAAGCTAAGGCTGTATCTAAAATAAATATTCAGATTAGAATACACATAAAGCATATAGTTTTACATATATAGTAGAAAGAAACATTCAATTTTGTAAAGTTTAATAATTTTGAATTACTTTTCTCTCTTTTAATTACTCCAAAAATAATATCTCGCTTAAATCGAAACGTTATATTTCTTGCTGGATTATTCTTTTCAAACTTAATACTTAACGGATTATTTCACAATAAAAATATTTATACGTTGACTCCAAATTATACGCTTATATATAACATTAAATCACTAGTTAAAACTTAAAGAAAATAAAAACATAGTATATATATATATATATATATATATATAAGCATTGTGTAATAGCTTACAAAAGTATTTTTTTTAAGTCGCAAAACTAGATAAGATATTTGACTACTGGTTAAAACTTAAAGCATTTAAAAAAATAAAACACGGTATAAACTTGTATTGGAATTAATTCTAATTAGTGTTTTGTTAATTGCTTATGAAGTATTAATCTAGAATACTTCTTGAATGATATAAAAATAAAAAACACAAATACTCAACATATTAATTCACTATATTTACATGGATAGTTTAGGTTATATATATATATATATATATATATATATATATATATATATATATATATATATATATATATATATATATATATATATATATATATATATATATATATATATATATATATATATATATATATATATATATATATATATATATATATTATATATATATATATATATATATATATATATATATATATATATATATATATATATATATATATATATATATATATATATATATATTAACAGAAGTTATGTTGATACATAACTTAATTGTTAAAAACAAATAATAATTATGAACCCTAATAATTTATTTAATCACTGCAATATTCGTTCTTTTTACAACTTTTAAATAAGTCCGCCAGGACTTTTATCTGATGAGTCTTAACTGCAACTTAAAATATATAAAAAAATCAACCCTAACTAATAGATTTATACACTATAATTGAGAATTTTGATAAGCCTCTATATAATGGCTTGGCAATAGTTCATATAAAATGATTTTGATATTAAAATTTACATGATTACAATTTTTTTTTATAAGACAACAATTTCATATTTATAAAGGATTTTCAAACTATCTTTATAACTGTATATATTTTCTCAACAGCATTTGTTACGACTATATAAATTTTCCATGTACGACTATAGACATTTTCTTATCTTTGTTTTACAACTTTGGTTCTATTTCGAACCAACTTGTGTCATTAACTGTCATTAGCTTACTATAAGCCTGTTTGTTTATTCAGACTTTTGAGCTTTTTAATTCTTTTCGAATTTCTAGGTACTTGAGACAGTTTTATAACCTTTTTGTCTGTAATCTCTCTTTTTTTCAGCTTTAATGTCCTTTTGGTATAAGGCTCCATTTCCAGCTTAGTTCTGATAAGCAAAAAATTTAGCTATTCGTCTTTTTAAATGTTTTGGCACTATCAATTGACTCGTGCCTGCACTCTTAAGGTTTGCTTACCAAGACTGCCTTCTGGTAGCTTCTATAACGTTTTAAGTTCTCTTGTCATCAGCTACAGCTAAAAGGACTATTATAAACCTGCACACACAATAATTAATTATCTCGTATAGTAGTGCCAAACTTTATTATTTGTGGCACAAATTTTCTTTAGGGTAATTCTTTTATAAAAAGAAGTGGCCCTTCTGCAAAAAAAAATAACTGAACTTAATGGCACCTAGTAATTTATTTTCAGAAATACAAGCGAAAATGACTATTTGCTCTTTAACTTTCCAGCTTTTAGCGGCCTTGTTTTAAGTTTCAACCTAAATTAAGTCCTTTCGCATATTATTTGCCTTCTTGGTTCAGTCAGTTCAATATGTGCGTATAACAGAGTTTTACTGACTGCGTTGAATTTCTTTTCCTTTAATTTCGTCTTGCTATATTTTCAACTGAAACCCTTCTCTTATTTTTGATTATTTACTTCAATGAAGTCTAAGGGTTTTTTTCAAATCTTTTTCCGCTTTTTCAGTAAAATAGGTCTTTTTTAAAGCCTATTTTTATATGGTTCATGTTTTTTTCAATAACCTTAACAAGTTTTTATGCTGATTGCCCTTCTATGGTCAAATTCATTATCTCCTTATTTTAAAAAGGATTTTTGTAAACTGCATTTTTTTGACGTTATTCACATTTTTCAGTCCAAAAGCGTTTGTTTTAGAAAATTACTGTATTTTTTCAGCTGATTTTTAGAACATTTTTAATTAGGTTTTGCCCTGCATTTGCTAGTTTTCATTTCTTCATAAGAATGTACGTTTTTACGATATCCTGATTTCCGTGAATTTGTGTGGTTTTCAACATAGAAACATATTCCTTGTCTATGTTATTTCACCCAAAAAAATAGTGCCTAGTACGTGCCAAAATTTGTTTAGAGATAGGGGTTAATAGTACCCACTGCGGTTTCCCTATAATCTTTTATATTTTTCGCGTCTGGTATTTATTCTTTGTTTAATTTTTGCCTTAGTTTTATATAGTCATTGAGTGCAATTTGTCCCTTTCGTGATATTTTGACTATTACCCTATTCTAAAAGCTTATGGGTATTTAGTGTCAGTGTAAAATTTCCCACTTGCTATTTATTTTAGCATGTAGGATTTTACACGAACATTCAGCCCACACCTTCTCCAGTTTGACCTTTATTTATGAAATATTTTTGGTTATCTTGGTGGATCCCTCCCAATGACAAGACGTTTAGCAGTTTCCCTTAAATGCCAATGGTCCTGTCATTTGGTGTCTTTCACCCGCACTTTCCTCGCCCTGATTATTTATGTTAATGGTGTGTCGTGAATTTATTTAATATGTGAAATTATTTATACACAAAAAAACTTTTACTTTTTAAATTGTGACACATTTTTTTTCTACGGCTTCTTGTTTATGTATACTGTCCTTATTTGCTAAGTATTTAATTTATTATATCTTCTACTATTTATAACAAGGTTACAGCTAGCTTGTACATGTAGTCGACTTAATGTAAACTCTTGCTGTTTTTCCCATTATAATAATTTTAAAATTCTTAAAAAACAATTTTTTTTTAAATTATCCCCCCAAAATATTTTTTTCAATATACATATCAAAAGAATCGCCTTTTAATGCTAATTCTAAATATGTGTAATTCAATTAGTTTTACTGCACCTATTTAAAAGTTACGTGGCCTTACTTAATGTCTTTTATGAAAAAGAATTCTTTTTGACAAGTCTTGTCAGTACACCATTCGCGAAGTTTTATTTCGTCCCGGAGACAAAATTTTTGCAGGAAGCTATGATGTCACTTTAGATCGGAGGTTATTTCTTTTCTGGGAACTTACGAGTATTGAGGCTAAATTTTTTTTTTTAGTTTCTTTTCTACGTGACGGTAATAATTTTTACTTGCGACATATATTTGAAGGAAAACTTTGATGTTATTTACATACCGATTAAAAGGAAGGACAATATGAATATTTCTTTAGAGGCTCTTTACTTGTTTTATTTTTATTTATTTTTTATTTTTTTATCATTATTTTATTCAAATACTAATCGGCTGGGGGCTACGCTTGTTCTGCCTTTCTCCGTTTCCTGGTCCGAATTTTGGACTCCAAGTTTTTTCTCTTCTTTATAATATTTGCAAGTTTTTCCGTGGTCTCTATAGTGTGGTTTACAAGGCTCTGAATTTGAGCGCGGTTTTGTTGCATCGTCAAATATCTTTAATCTTTGTTTCTCATGATGTTTGGCCTTTTTCATAAGTGATTTAGCTACTTTTACTGCTGACGAAGGAACTTGTTGCTGTCCTTCTGGTTCCTTTTTTTTCTCCATAATTTCTCTCTTAAGGAGGGTTTTCTTAACGACGGCCCAGGTTTAGTGCTATCGGTTTCTGTAGAAGAATTATCGGTGTCACATTCTGTTAGCTCGCGTCTGGTAGATGGCGTTTGTTCCAAAAGCCATTTTTGTGTGAAGACTGTAGCTGAGTCTAATGTTTGAAAATCTGATAATTCACTGGTTCCTTCCAATTTTTCTTCCTCTTTGGATTTAAACTTAGATTTATCATGTTTTAAACCATAAGGTTGTGTTTGAGGTTTTTCATTGCTAGTATGTGATGAGCATCGAATATTTTCCTTTATTCTTGTTTGGTGTGGGGATTTTGTAGCCAAGATTGGGCTAAACACTTCTTCCACTCCTCCCAACCTTTTTGGTTGTTAAAAAGGTCATAAAATTCATAGGGTCTTCTGATATATACTGGTGAAATTGTTTCCTCTATTTCTTCGTCTGAAGGAATAGGCTCTGATTTCCACGGTTTTGAAAAATATCCCTTTTTCATTCTATTATGGTGTACTACTTCTTCCTTTTCCTTATACTGATGCTTTAGAACATGTTAAGTTATTTGGTAGAATTTTTACAATCCTGTAGGGCCCATCCCATTTCGGTTTTAACTTTTTTGTCCCTTCCAGGTTGGTTTTGTATACGTAAACCAAGTCTCCTAAACAATAATTTGTCTTATTTTTGCTTGTTCTGTCATATTTTTTTTGTTCCGTTTTCGTATCTTCCAAATTTTCTTTAACTTGTTCCATAGCTTTTTTCATTCGCATCCCCATTTCTTGCTTATATTGGTCTAGGTTGTAATATGTTCTATCATTTTGTATTTCATCTAAACAAATTCTGGGATCTCTTAGATGTTGTAAAAAAATGGCGTTTCTTTTAAGGAACGTGAAAAAGCCGTATTTATTGCAAAGACTACGAATGGTAAATGTTCATCCCAATTTTCATTTTCTTCTCTTCCATGTATCCCCAGCATGTAAGCTAATTCCCTATGTTTGCGTTCAACATTTCCATTAGCGGCTGCCATATAAGACGATGTAAACCATCGTTTCACACCCGGATATTCTGTAATTTCGTCTAATAATTTGGCTCTAAAACATGGCCCATTGTCGCTAAGTAAAACTCTAAGGAAAATTCCGTGTTCCAAAAATAGACGATTGACCAAAACTTTCGCAATGGTTTTTATCTTTTCGTCTTTAATTAAAAAAGCGTATAAGTATGAGTTAAAATGGTCAGCTACGGTTAGTACACACCTGTTTCCTTACCTGGAAACTGGTAAACTTCCTCCTGTTCCCCAAATTTCTATTGACATTAATTGTACTACCCCTGAAGGGGTGGAGTAGAGACCTAATTCAGCCCTAGGGGTCTTTGGTGGTGACTTTTGTTTGGCACATTCTTGGCAGCTTTGTATGAAAGCTTTTACTTTTGAGTACATTTTGGGAAAATAAAAATCTTCTTTCAGCCTCCCCATAGTTTTGCTTCTCCAATGTGACAGTCAATCGTTGCATGTGCCATCTGTAAAATTTCTCCTTCCAGTGATTTTGGAATTACTGGAATAATTAAGTCGTTTTTCTATATTTTTGCGATCGTCTATTATATCTTACCAAAAGATTTTTACGTTCGTCAAGATTAAAATTATCTAAGTCCTTCAAAAAATGTTTAAAGTGCTCTGGCAGTTCCGTTCCCTTTGATAAAAAGGATTTCATCGCTAAACAAAAATCATCTTTATCTTGATGATTCGAAATATTTTCATTAGATAGTATTTCTACCCCTTCCAGTTCGCTCTGGATGGTTGTAATCAAATTTCCTTCCGTATCAGGATTTCGTGATAAATAGCCTGGTAAAATGTTTGTACGGCCCTTTATATATATTGGGGTATATGAATATGCTTGCAGACGTAGTATCCACAGCGTCAGCCGGGCTGAAGTATTTTGCATCGTATCTAGCCAAATTAATGATTTTTGGTCTACGCGTAAAATGAATTTTTTTCCAAGTAAAAATTGTCGAAAATATTCTGTAAAAAGGACAACTACTAAGCATTCCCTTTCAACTGTCGAATGTTTTCTTTCTGCCTCCGACAGTGACCTGCTGGCGTATTGGACTATTGATTCTACTCCTTCAGAATTTATGTCTAATAATATGGCTCCAATACCGTACCCCGTAGCATCTGTTTGTAAACAGAAGTCTTGTGACAAATCTGGCAGTTGAGTCTTTGGCGCCTGTAATAATTGCCCTTTTATTTCATCAAGCGCTTGTTTTGTGTCCGATGGACATTCGAAATTGCATAATTTTGTTAAAACATTTGTCAAAGTTTGTGCAAATGTTGTATAGTTTATAATATATCATCTGAAATAGCTTAAAAAACCACACACTGATCTGCAGCTTTTTTATCTTTAGGAGGCTGTAAATTTTCTATGACTGTAAATTTTTCTGGATTTGGTGAAATAGTACCTTGGTTTATCAGGTGTCCAAGAAAAACTAGTTTTGGCACTACTATTTTTAACTTTTCTGGTTTTAATTTTAAGCCTGCTTTTTCAAACTTTTCCAGTATTTTTCTAAGTCCGACCAAGTGGTCTTCCAGGTTTTCATTAAACAAAATTACATCATCTAAATAAGCCAGGGTATCTTTTTTCCCTTCCTGGTTCGTTATCTTTTAACACTAAATTCATTAGTCGAATAAAACAATTTGGACTAAATGATAAGCCGAAAGGCATACGTTCAAATGTGAACGTTCTTCCATCATCTATGATTACTGTAGCCTTATGCTTTGTTTCTGCATCTAAAGCGATTTGCCAATATCCTGCTATTAAGTCAAAACTAGTGTAGCATTTTGTACCTCCTAGCGAATCTAAAATCGTATTAATTCTTGGCAACTTCATGACGTCTTTTACCGTGACGGCATTTAGCGCTCTAAAATCTATACATAATCTCCAGGTGTTATCTTTCTTCCTGACTATTACTAGTGGAAAACACCAATAGCTAACACTTTCTTTAATTATTCCCTGATCTTCCATTTCCTTTATTTGGCTTTCTAGCCATGGCTTTAAATGATAAGATGTTTTATACGGTGACTTTTTAATGGGGGGGCTCTGTATTGATATTTTGTGCGTGATTAAGTGAGTTAATCTGTAATCCGCTTTGTGCCTTGCAAAAGTCCATTTAAAACCCCAAAGAATATTTTCCACCCGGGTTTTTACGTTTTCCGGTAAATGTTTTAAATCAAATTTTTGCAAAAAATCCATTTTCGACATTCCATACTATTCTTGTGGTTGAGGTTTTGATGAGTATAATTGTTCGTGGTTAGTGAAATTTACGCTTAATTCTGCACTGTTTAGAGATTTTAGTCCTTAATTTGAAATCTTTTTTACTGGTACAAGTTCTATCTGGTTCAGTCTTACTTTATTATTACTTAGATTTGATAGTTTAAAGTATGTGATACCTTTTTAAATTTTAATAACTTGATTTTCCACGAAAATCATGGTTTATTCTTTTAGAGGGTATCCTCCTATCATGGCGTCCATTGTTTTAATCTGTCCTTCTTTTGTATTTAATGTCGCTAAAACTTGAGCTGTCGTTCCCCCTTCTATTGTGAATTGTCCGCTTATTTTCAGGTTATAATTTGAATCGTGACTTTCCTTATCTGTTGTTACGCAAATTTGCCTATTAGTTTAATTCGCCTGGTTTATGGTTATTGTATCAGATATGGGTTTCCATACGATCCCATATTTTCTGATGGCATCTACTCCTAGAATAAAAGAAAATGGTAGCTGCTTGCATATTATCACTGTTACTGTTATTTCTTTATCCCCTGTGCTAAATTTTAATGGACATTCTCCCAAAATTGTCAGCCTGTGCCCTATCACTGATGTCAGGGTATTCTGGCGTCTGCTTACGCGATTTTTGACACTAGGAGGAAACCTCTTAAAAACTTCTTCTCGAGTTAATGATTTAGACTCACCCATGTCCAGTAAACACGGTAAATTTTTGAAACACTCGATTTTAAATCAAAGCAAAATCTGTAGATTATTATTATTTTCATTTGTATCACAACATTCTAAACTATATAGGGGTCTTTGCAAGGAAACAGCCCTGTCGACCCTTACAGGCTGGTTTCTCCGTTTAAATGCCCACTGTTTGGCCAAAAGTTTTTGGGGTTATCCCAGTTTTCTTCAGCGTTGCTACTTTGACCCTGGGTATTGTTAACCGTTTGCCTCCTGGGCCTAAATTCAGGAATATTACTAGGTGTTTGCCAAGTATTATTTGTTCCATGCCTTCCTAAATTTCTGCTCCCCTGCGTTCTGAACTTGTGTCTTGTCTTGTACGTCTGGCCTTCTTTGCGTATTCTATGCCAGCAATCTGCTGCATAGTGGTTTGGTTTTGCCACAATAATAGCAATTAAATTTCCTCTTAAATTGTTTGTTTGTTTCCTGGTTACTTCTAAATATTTTTGATATGTCATTGTTGGTTCCCCAACTATCTGTCTTTGGTGGGGGAGGGTGCCCATATTTTCTATAGCTATTAGCTGCTAATCTCTCAAGTTCGTGGAATCTGTCAGTTATTTCCCTAGACGGCAACCCTCGGCCTCCGTCGCACCTTTTTGGTTCACGATTTGGCTCCTCAAAGTTCACCCGCTTCTGTCTTCTTTCATATTTCATAATTTCTTGGGTTCCTGTGTTGTTTATTGACATCTGATCAAACTTTTTCATAGCCTCGTCAATTTTTACCTCTGTTTCTACTAGGATTATAGCCTGCTCTAATTTTTCAGGTTTCCGTTATAATATTAGTCTTAATAACTTTTTTGGTAACCCTTGGGTAAAAGTACTTTCTGTACTGTCTCGTCATTTCCGCCTTTCTCTAATTGTAAGCACACGGATCTACAAATTTTGTCCGCATATTCCCTGATACTAGTTGAGGTATTGAATGTCACTACCTCTGTTCTTAGCCTCTCGGAGACGCTTGTTTCTATGAATCTCGTTTTAAAAGATTCAATTAGAGTACTGATGTTCTTGGGCTCTTTTTCCTTAGTCGCCTCAAAGTGTTTCAGGGCCCTTCCCTTTAATTTAGCTGAGACACATTGCTCTTTGACCTTATTGTGAAATAATTCAGTTAGTTCGTCGCAAATTTTTAGTCTTTTGATAAACTCATCTACATCCGAAATTCCCGCGTATTCGGGTATAATTTTTACAATTTCAAGTACTATTGATACGGAACTCATTTTTTCCTCTGGTAAAGCCATTTTATTTTAATCTACTATTTTAATCTAGCCCTCTCGACCCAGTTTTTCCAACGGCCACCAGTTGTGGTAAGAGGTATTTATGGTATTTAGGGTGATGTAATGGTAGATGCCTTTATTCTCCCTTAATAGGGGATATAAACTATGGCCCTAAGGTAATTAAACTTTGGTAGCGTGCCTTAGGCTATGACCGAACTAATGAGGCGTACCAACTGGGTATGTTCGAGGGACTAAAGGTAGATTGTAGAGAGGTTGACTATAAAATAATACTTTTATTTAGTTAATATACACTAATACAAGGTTTGATAATACATATATATATATATATATATATATATATATATATATATATATATATATATATATATATATATATATATTCTATTGGGACTGGTTGTCCCAAGTAGACCACAAGTGTCAGAAAACTACAATAATATATAATAGGATACTTAGACACTTACAATGATCCGACAATATTCCAAGATATTTCTAAAAACAACAGACCAGAGGTCGGTCCGGCATAAAGTTAGTATCAGTCTTCCCCATCCGATGAAATGTATATTTTATACATTTTTATCAACCACACCTTCCTTTACCCAGCCTACGCAACAGCTTGGAAGTGGTGATTTCTTAATTTCCCCTTAAGCAAAAACTTAGCAGGATATATTCCTTATCTTAAAAAAAGTGGTATTTCTAAACTTTGTATTTGCGTCTTAATTTATTTTTACTAAATTCATAATTAACTAAATTAGAAAGCTTTACCACAGTAGGCATTCTTCAGGAATAGTGTCTGAGGCTTGGATTACTCAACGCGGATCTTTATTTCTGCGTTTTGTATAGACCACAGCTGTGGAATTCACTCCCTGAGTGGGTTGAAACGTTACCTTTAGGGAAGTTGTTAATGATTTAAGTTGTCTCGCTAGTAATTCGTTTCCACGTTGTTTATGGTTTATCGACGATATTGTTTAATAGTGTATGCTAATAGTTAAAAGTTGTTACATTTTCACTATTTGTTTGTTTGTTTTTGTTTTGTGATTTTGATTTATGGGTGAAGTGTGAATATATGTTAGTAGATTATAAGGATGACATCCATCATATACAACCCAAGTGGTTTCCTGGATGATTGTTGAAAGATTATGTAAGCATTACTTTGTTTAATAAATTATTTCTCTCTCATTTCTCTCTAAAAGTCATAGAACTTTAATGAAAATCACACCATCAGATTCAGTATATCAGAGAACCCTATTATAGAAGTTTCAAGCTCCTATCTGCAAAAATGTGGAATTTTGTATTTTTTGCCAGAAGAAAGATCACGGATGCGTTTTTTTGTTTTTTTCCCAGCGGTGATCGTTTTTACCCAGTGGTCCAACAAAATCGCGGGAGGGCTCATTCGAACGGAAATTTAAAGTTCTAGTGCCCTTTTAAGTGACTAAGAAATGGAGGGTAACTAGGTCCCCTCCCACGCTCTTTTTTCCCCAAAGTCACCCGATTAAAATTTTGAGATAGCCATTTTGTTCAGCATGGTCAAAAATACAATAACTATGTCTTTGAAGATGACTTAATCCCCCACAGGTCCCGGGGGAAGGTCTGCAACTTCTGAACTTTTCCCAATGTTTACATATAGTATTGGTTATTGGGAAGTATACAGAAGTTTTCTGGGGGAATTTTTTCTGGTATTTGGTGGGGGGGGAAGTCACATAGTATCTGCATTTCTTCTACCCCAGCTATACTGTTATATTTTAATCCCCTAATTGCTTGTTAACAGATCTGGAAGTCCCTACCATCATGAGTACAGAGACGCCACTCGTTTGGACTTTTAAAAGTATTCTTAAGGACCATTTAGTTAAGAATCAAACAGAATAGCATTTTGTTTTCATTTATTTTTTTTCCTCTGAGGAGTTGGTATCCCCTGAGTGGTTTTTTTCTTATGGTGCATGGTTTTATTCTCTGCACTTTGACTCCCAGGCCTCAGATCTGGTCTCTTTTTAATCTTATATGTTGTTCTCCTATTGTTCTCTTTTTTTGGTTGTTGCCTATATTGTATTTTTTTTTTGTATCCCCCTTGTATCCCTGGCCATGGAGCCTTTCGAGAAGGAACATGGATATTGTTGTTTCAACATGTATTCATTGATGAATAAAACTCTGAAATCTGAATAGGTTTGAAAATTAATGTTAAAAAAACTAAGTCGGTAAAACTAGGAATAAGTGAAGGTGAAGAGGTGAAAAGAGATATCAGGTGGACAGCCTCACTTTTCTAGGTAGTGTTATAAGTAAAAAACGGTGGGTGCAGTTAAGCAGAATAGACAAGGCCTATTCCTGGACTTAGATTATGCTGCTGATTTAAGCATCCTAGATGAAAGTGGGAGCCAAATGAATGAACTTTTAGGGGTTTTGCGAATTCGGAGTCCTTGAATAGGTTTGAAAATTAATGTTAAGAAGACAAGGTTGCTAAGGCTAGGAATAGGAGAGGATGAAAAGGTGACGTTGGGTAACGAAAAGATTCATCAGATGCACAGCTTCACTTACCTTGGTAGTATTATTAGTAAAGACGATGGGAGCAGTGAAGATGTTAAAAGTAGAATAGCCAGGGCTCAGGGTGTTGAAAAAAAAACAGTTAAAAAAAAGTTTGGAAGAATAGGAATATAAGTCTGCAAGCCAAGATTAGAATATTGGAAGCTACAGTGATGACAGTGGTTAAATATGATTCTGAAGTATGGGCGCTCTGAAAAGTGGATGAAGACTTGCTAAATGTTCGAGAAATTGCTTACGGATTGTTCTGCGTACCCGGCTGACTGACGGTTTTTCAAACAGTAGGCTGTACGAAAAGTATGGTTCAATACCGCTTTCTAGGGCGATAATGAGATAAATCTTGAGATGGGTAGGGCACGTTCTGCAGATGTCAGATTTCGAAAGATTGTCCTTGTCGGCCAACCGTCTAGGGCTTAACGGAAAGCAGGTCGTCAACGGTTAGGGTGGAAGAGAAGCTTTGAATAAATTGAAATGGAGGAGGAGCGTGTATAGCTGCGTTGGCCTCAGGCAGCGTGGTGCTACGGTGAGTTGTTAGTAGTAGCAGTAGGGTGTTTTTTTCACAGTTGGAAAAGGTTTGGAAGAATAGGAATATAAGTCTGCGAACCAAGATTAGAATATTGGAAACTACAGTGATGAGAGTGGTTAAGTATGGTTCTGAAGCATAGGCACTCTGAAAGACGGGGGGGGGGATTTTCTAGATGTTTTCCAGAGAAATTGCCTGCGGTTTGTTTTGGATACCCGACTGACAGACCGTATCCCGAACATTAAACTTGCGGAAAATGTGGTTCAATCTTGCTTTCTAGGACAATAATGAGAGAAAGGTTGAGATGGCTAAGACACGTTCTCTGGATGAAGGATGACAGATTGCCAAAGATCGTCCTAGTCGGCCAACCATCTAAGGTCAAATGAAAAGCAGGTTGTCCCCAGATAGGGTGGGAGGATTTTGTAACGAAAGATGTCAGGGAAATGGTAACTTCTTTGGAGGGTATAAAGAGGGAGCCCTTGAATAGATTAGAATGGCGGAGGAGCGTATGTAGCTGTGTTGGCCTCATACGGCTTGTTGCTTCTGTGAGCTGTTAGTAGTAGTAAGAATAGTGTATAAATATATGTATATTAAGATTAAGAAACCTATTGTGATATATTTCACAGATACTAATTTCTGGAGAAAGGAATCCCTGTTTTTATGTATAAGGATTATGTCCGGTTAAGTCAAATTTTATCCAAAACGCATCACGTTTCTTCCGCAATGTAATAAAATACTTATTTTTGCTAATTTTTGATCTTCCAAAGAAGGGCTTAAAATCTGCTCTAACCTCCAATAGGGACTCCCTATCCCCGCCCTCTTCCCAAAGGAACTGACCGTCCCAATAATGGCTGTAATCGGTTTCTTATTGGCAAGAGGTAACATTTTTCTTACAAAAAAAAAAAAAAACTGATTAGAATTTTTGGAAATCCGTCAAATTTTGACATTCGATTATTCTACCCCTTTGGGCTGTTTATTTCTATTAATAAAAACAAACCTCCACGGTCTATTAAACAAAATGAGCAGCCTGGATCTGCGAGTTTATTTAGTCAAGGAGGCACACTTGTGCCTCCTTGAAAGAGGCGACCCACCACAATGTAAAGCGATTTCCAGTCCTAGCTGTCGCAGAGAGACGGCGGTGATCGCATTTTGTAGCCTAAGCTCAAACTAAGAAACACCCCCCTCCGACTTTATCTTCATGGGGGAAAGTGGGCCGGAAGTTTCAACCCTCCCACCACAGCCCCCTTTAACGTTGCCCAATCGGGCTGAAATTTAGAGAATAATCTTTCCTAGGGCCTGGGAGCTTATCCTCAAAATTTCAGCTCAATCCGATCACTCCTACCCTGTTTTCCAAAAACCAAATATTAAGTTTTTCTTTTTTATCAGCCACGCCTACAGGCCACAGTTGGCAACGGATCCGGGTGAATGAGGACTCATTCAAAGCGGAATTTGACCTGTTAGGGCCTTTTGATATTTTCAGACCGAAAAAATTATCCCCCGAATTTACATTTACTAAAAACCTCGTTTTCCTATAAGAGCCCATGTTAATTTTTGAAATTCCTAAAAGCATAGTATTTCATTATTAAATTAGATCAAAATAGTCCTCTTAACCTGAAAAGTCCTCTTAACCTGGCAAGCTTCCAAAAATTTCAGCTCTTTCCCAGAAGTTTTTTTGGTCGAAAAACGAAAATTTTACTTTGTATTTGCTTGCGTTTAGATTGCAGAGACTAAAAATAATTTAACAACGAGTCTCTGATGGTACAGTGGTCAGTATTTCTGTCTGTCTATGCGGAAGACCCGGGTTCGATTCCCCGTCAGAGTAAATTTTTTATATATTGAATTTAAAGTAGTATCTCTTAAATTTAAAGTTTAAAAAAGAAACCCAGTTTCTTTTTTAAATCCAATCTATTAAATCCTTCGGCTCAACAGGCGTCTCCAGAAGAATATCACAGTCGGCCTTCAGCTTACAGGTAAGTCTCCACTGCTTTGATAACATGCCGTATACCCGCATGCTCGAAGAAAAGTTGAAAAAAGAAAATCTTAATGTGTATTTGATTTGAGTATTCAGGAATTAAAAGCCTTAACAAAAGAATCTTCCAAAGCGGGGGGTTTGGGAGGCGGCAGCCCCCAACTTTAACTCCTGACACGATTAGCTAACAGTTAGTCAAGCAATAATAAGTAATAAACTGTACAAAAACGTGCAGAAATTATTTGAAAAAAACTATGCTTTCTAAAGAGTTAAAGAGGCTGAGTCACAAGTTCGAACCTTAAAATGTACAGGGATTAGGAGGTACAGTTGGGGGGCTGCCGCCCCCCCCACTTTTGCAGCCTCTTTTGTTAAGATTTTTTTAAGTCCTGTAGCCTGCAATCAGTTGGTCGTACCAACACGAATGAAATTGTTTCAATGACTTTTTTTTAAATCTTCAGAGAATTTGGCAATGACAACTCAGTCTGTTACAGTTATAACTACAAACTTGTCTCTGTGCCAGTTATAGTTATGTATTCAGTGTGATTATGTATGATGGAAAAATAGATGAACCTGAACAACCTACTTCAACCTAAACTGCTTGTTTATGCTGAGCCCTTCTTCTGTTCCCTGTTTTTTCTGTTCAAAATTATTAAGTTTATCACATTATAGCTTGTTATCGGTTAGGGAAAAATCTCCTGTAAAAAATCTAGCAAACAGGCTCAGTACTGTTTCTAATCAAAGAGATGCAATAGGATGTTCTTACGGTAAAAAATTCAAGCAGACTTTGTTCGTGTTGCAACGTAGTTCTTTGCAAGAGTAAAAGCGGGGGTTGAGGGGGCCGGTAGACCCCCAAAATAAAAATCTTAACAAAAGAGGCTGCAATTGCGGTGGTATTGGGGGTCGGCAGCCCCCCAACTGTACCTCCTAATCCCTGTACGTTTCAAGGTTCGAACTTGTGACTTAGCCTCTTTAACTCTTTCGAAAACGTAGTTTTTTTTTCAAATAATCAAATAATAAGACAGCTCTAGTCTGATTAGCCAAGTCCGGTATTCTAATGAAAAACTCAATTTAAAAGGATGGTCAGAGCATATTGAATCAGGACAATTCAGGTCAACGCACGGCTATTTCAATATATTTACTTTGAATCTAGATTAACTTCCTTTAAACTTTTCAGAATTCAACCGGATTCAAAACCTAAGCGAACTATAAACAGGTAAATGTAAATGAGCTACGTAATAAATGTGACGCAAATACCGGGCCGTCTTTTCATGTGGACTCAACAAACAGTAAATCAGACGAAGTTAAAGTTATGATCAAGAAGGATTGTTACATGAACAGAAAAGAAATTTAAGGGTGCGTGAAGACAAAACAAACAAAAAAACAACGGATATGGATTCAAATGAGGTAAGTGAAGGTAATCTTGGTGCAAGATTGCTTTTCTGTAATTAAGTGTGTACTAGCAAAAGACCAATACCATTCGGTTCCCCATTCAGCGCTCTTTTGAAATGAAACAAACTTAACCGTGCCATTTGCAATCTAGCCACTACCCCCCGATAGCCGAATATAGCCCTAGGCTATTTACAAAAGCCTTCGATTTTGCTGTGTTTTTGTAAATTAGTACTGCTCGGCGTTATGGACGAACTAAGTAGCCTACAAAAAAAATAATGCAAACCGAGAGAGTCAGTCTTCAGCAATTGTCAGGGGTGTAGCTCCAGCATTTTTTTTTGGGGGGGGGGGGGCAAGAGTAGTCCACACACGGAGAGTCAAGGGGCATGGGATAGCCTATCAAATAGTTTTCTCTCTTAAAATTATGGAGGGGGGGGGGTAAATTTTTTACCAAATCATATTTTTGACTTACGAATAAAGTGAATATACCATCGATGCCTTTTTTGATGCTCTTTACGAATATAATAATCATTTTTGTCGGAAACGAATTATAGCCCCCACCCCTATATATAGGCTACCACTTCAGGGTATATATTTGCACATTAGGGGGGTTGGGGGAAAGTGTAAACTTACCTCTCATTTACATCAGAAATAAAATTTAACCCCACCCCCCTAATGTCCAAATATATACCCTGAATTGGTGTATATAGGGGTGGAGGCTAAAACTCGTTTCCAACAAAAATGATTATTATATTCGTAAAGAGCTTCAAAAAAGGCATCGATGGTATATTCACTTTATTCGTAAGTCAATAATATGACTTGGTAAAAATTTACCGGGGGAGGGGGTAACTGCCCGCCCCAAACGACGCCACTGGCAATTGTGCGCAATCGCCACGTAGGGAATGCTATATTTAAAAGAGTATTGAATGTGGAACTTAATTTTGATGCTCTTTTGTTATTAAAGTGGTTTCCTTCAAAGGCGATATCATTCTGAACAATCACCTTTCCTTCTATGCAGAAATCTTGCTGCTTAATTACAAATCAACGTCTTCTTAATTACATGCCAGCCCCACATCTCCTTACCGGGGCTAAATATAGACCTAGGCTATATACAACATTTTGCAAATTTTGTGGGCTTGTACTTACTCTGGTAAATGTTTTAATTTTTTCCATTACTTAGCTAGGTAGAGTGCGAACACACCATTCGATGCGTCTTTTAAAGCTCTTTCCAAATATATTAATCGCTTCCTAGGGAAACTTTATTTTGTGCCCTTAAAGTGACTTTATTTCTAATTATTTACTAGCTGAAAATTGTTACCAAAATTCTGGAAACTGCTTTAAAGCAATCTTATGCCTCAACCATAAAACTGCATTGCTCTGCTTACCCCCCCCCCTTTGATGGATGAGAATATTAACCTCTATAAATATTCGCGCAACATTTTAGAATTACATTATACTTTTCTTCCTAATTGATTACCGTTTGTGGTTCAGTTCTAGTTGAGGGGCTTCATGTCATCTTGGAAAGTAACTGAGTTAGGTGAATGCAGCTTTCGGGAGTTAATCTGGGGTCTAAAGTATATCGTAGGAAAGTGTTACCAAGCTACTATATCAACCTTTTCCTTATTTGTAGGGCTTAGAAGTTTGCATAGATGACAGGTCTAATTTTTGAAATTAGATTTTCTGTCTAAATTTTGACAAAAAAAGGTTTTGCCTTAATTTCAGGGTTTCAGTCCCTTTTCCGTTGGCTCGGTTTTTTGAAAGTGTAATTCCTTTTATTTCAGCAGGATTCGAAGCCTCATCAAGGTTTCGCTCCTAGGCCTAAATTTAATAAATTGATTTTCAAAATTTTAAAATCTACTGAAGCAGGATTGAGCAGATATATGAGAATAAAAATGCTCCCCTTATCCCTCATTTGAGTAGTAGGCTACATCTATTTCTTAGGGTTTCGCTTTTATAACAAAAAGGCTGTAAAAGGTCATCTATGGTGAATGCCCTTTGTAGGGGGAAGTATGGAAGTAGGTACTTTGAATTTGAATGAATCTAACGGCATTACTCTTTTGTTATTATTCTAGCCTAGCTAGGTTAGAGGAGGGATGACTGCGCAAGGCTACCCATAGTTCAGGCTTGATTGATAGCCTATAGCCATTTCCGCATGACCTGTTCTAATACTGCTCTGGATTATTTTACGCTCTAAGAATTTATTTAGCTCGCTATAATTTTTTGCTGAATGCTGATATTAAAAAAAAAATGAAAACTAGTTTTCGTTCCTATTATTCCGTAATTTGCACTAAGGCCAATTCAAAATTTTATTTCCTCCCTTCGGCCTATCCTTATCTGTATATTCTGAGTTTAAATACCACTGGTATAGTGAGTCCTGCTATTCTAGAAATGTTTTTAGAATCATTGTAAAGTAAAGGAGGATTTTAGAGGTACTTAGAGGAGGGATCATGGGCACCCATTTGGGGGGGGGGGGGCCAGAGGGGGGCACCAACCCCCCGCTGGCTGAATGATACTGCCTTATATTTATATTTTTGTTTTGGGTTTTCTATTATACAGCATTGGAAGTGCCGATTAGAGCAGGTAAGCCCCCCCCTAAAACTCAGCTTATTGGTGCCCATGGGGGGGGGATTGAAAATCCTGTTTCTCATCCATCCTTTCAGACAAATCCTTGAGGAGATTAAGGCCCTCCCTCCTTCTGTATAAAGGTATAAAGAGTGGCAAAGTTCGTTTTAAAGTTAAGCAGGGTTTCATAGGTGCAGTTGCACGGAAATAATGCGCCATTTTTCTAGGAGACAGTGGGTTACAAAAATACTGTTTCTCATCCATCCTTTCAGACAAATTATTCTGCAGACAAATCCTCGAGGAGATTAAAGCCCTCCCTCTTTCTGTATAAAGGTATAAAGAGTGGTAAAATTCATTTTAAAATTAAGCAGGGTTTCAGAGGTGCAATTGCACAGAAATAAAGTGCTGTATTTCTGTGAGACAGTGTGATTCAAAAATCCTCTTTCTAATACACCCTAATTTTTTTGAAGTATTATTGAAAAACTATTTCGTTAAATGACAGCTGATTGAATCTTTTGACCCTTTATTCAAATTTGTCCTAATAGTCAAATTGCTATCAGACATTTTAGTTTTTAAGCAGATAAATATAAAAAGTTTTACAAATATTTTTTAAATTAACGTATAATCCAAATATGTCAATTAAAAAATGACAGAAATTAATCCAAAACCTTTTTGGCTCTGGAGTAAAAGTAAGGAGTGACATTAAAACTTAAAAGAGTAGAAATAAATTCGTATAATGGGTAGAACGTAAAACGAACAGGAACTAATATTAATTAACAGACTAAACCCAAAAAATAACATAAACTAAAATGAATGATCACGCCAACTCTAAAAATATCATATACTACTCTGAATGAATAAATGATACTTAAAAACGAACAAATCTTAAATTTAATAAATAAGACAAGCTTGAAACAATTAGAAATAACCACAAATAAGAATGCAGCTACTCGTCCCTCAAAACCCCAAAGACTGGTATAAGATCAAATGCTTTTTTTTATTTTAAATCAAATATTTCTGCTTAGCTTATTTTAACTTATCTACTTTGCCGGAGCCCTTCTGAAGTAGATTATGGCGTCCCTCAGGGATCTGTTCTTGGCCCCGTTCTATTTCTGATTTATGTTAATGATTTCATTTCGGCTGTCAAAAACACCAGACCTTTAGCATGCTGCAAGCTGTGTCATCCCGATGCTCCTTCATGTTCCAATACTACTTCTAATGAAGATTGTCTTGTTGCTTTTGCGGATGACACTACTCTTGGGACCCTTGGGAAGACGGAACGTCTCAGCTTACGGACCTTCAGGCGTCACAAGGCTCCTTGTGTAGACCAGAGAATTGGGTGGTCCGGTTTCTGGGTATCCTGCTTGATGAGAACCTTTCGTTTAGAAACCATATAGCCATGATTAGGGTTAAGGCCTCACGGAGTTTGGGTATCGTTCGAAAACTCGGATCACAATTTCTGGATGTATTCTGAAGCTTCTTTTTTTTCTGTCTTGTCCAGTCATATGTTTCGGATTGGCCCATTGTATGGATGTCTACTTTTCCTTCTACACTGTGATCACTTTCTGTCATGTATAATAAAGCACGGCGTCTGGTTATGGACATTAACTGTGCCTCACCAAAACTGCTCTTAAGCCTACATTCTATTTATATTCTTTCTGGTGCTTCATTTGTCTTTCATCAGCTTCATGGTAATCTTCCAAAATCTCTTCAAGAAGCTCCTGTGTTTATTTCTGATTCAACCCCATATAGCATTCGTTCCTCACATAATATCTGCATTGCTCCTACCCCTACTATACGGTCAGATTTCAACCACTCATTGCTTGTCAACAGGTCTGGGATTCCCTGCCTTCTTCAGTACAGAGATGGCACTGGTTTAGGACTTTTAAAAGGATTCTTAAGGACCATTTAGTTAAGAATAAAAAAGAATAGCATTTTGTTTTTATTAATTTATTTTATTTTCCTTTTCATCTGAGGAGTTGATGTCCCCTAAGTGTTTATTTCATAGTGCATGGTTGTCTTCTCTGACTCCCAGGCCTCAGGTATGGTCTGTTTTTAATGTTACATGTTGTTTGGCTACTGTTCTCTTTTTTTGGTTATTGCTTACATTATATTTCTTTTTATATCCCCCTTGTATCCCTGGCCACGGAGCCTTTCGAGGGGGAATAAAAGTATTGTACTTCCAATCTGCATTTATTGGTGAATAAAACTCTGAACTCTCTAGTGCCGTTAATCCCTAAGAAATAATTCTTAGTTCCTTCCACAAAAGGCTCAATGGCCTGTAACGTGGGGAAACAATAATTACAATTACACCAAAAAATACTCAAAAAAGGAAATTAAAAAATTTGAATGGACTAATCATAAAATTTAGAAATCAAATAGTGCTCAAACTTCCAGAAATTTTACCAACTTAGTACACCTTAAAGTCGGCATCACTAGTTTTAGGGATTTTTTCTTTCCCAGAGATTCTCTTTTGCATAATTATTTTTAGTTTTTTCTTAAGGTTTAGTGTTTTTTTGCTTTCATTAGAGGTTTTTTCTCGAATTATGAACAACGCTAAAATTCAAACACGAAAAAAACATTGATGCTCGACTCGGAATAAAATTATTATTGGTATTCAGTTTGCACCAGGCATATTCGCAGGAATTATTTTTAGAGGGTTGTGGTAATTAGAAAAAAATAGTTTCAATAAGAAGAACACAAAAATTTTGGAGAATTTGGGATTTTGGAGGTGGGGAAGGTCCTAAGAGTCCTCAAGCATTCTCTTGCCCTCGTACTTCCCTAGTCTGCACGTAAGCCAGCATCATTTGCAATAGAAGGTAGATTGCACCTTTGTTTTCATTCATGCGACTTTTTTTTTACTTACAAATATACCCTAAGCTAGTCCTTTTAGTTGATTAACCCGACGAGATAATTCAGACAGGCCGAAAGAGACGAGATGGTGTGCTATGTAAAATCATCATTTTTGATCCAGCCACGGTCACCTGAACTATTGGATCAAAGCGACTTCAATCAGAACCATAGAGATAGCATGTCACCAGCATAGAGACCATTACATGTGACGAGATCTGAATCTAAATTCTAATTGCCTATAAGGACATTATAATCATCAATCAGCACGTGTTCATTTGGTTTCTATGTAAAATACCTTCCATCTCATCAAGAAGAATGGGCTTAGGCTTTTCTAAAAGCCTAGACAAACGTAAACCAAACTTTTTGTGCTATTTTCAAGAAGGAAGCAGACAAATTATATTTTAGTAATGGTATTTCTTAAGATGTTTTTGATTTTATTTTGGACCTGGTGTCAATCATTACCATCTTCCATGAAACCCCAACAACCGTGGGTACGTTTCAGAATTCTTCCATCATTAGTGATAGTTAAGTATTTGTTGTTACTTTCGTTTCAAGACAACGGAAAACACAAAATTAGAAGCAATTTAGACTACCATAATTGTGGGATCAACTACAATATTAGCCCTTTTTATGTATTATTCTAATTTTAGAGGCTAAATTGCTTGTTATCTGTCATTTTAGGCTGAAGGTAATAGCAAATAACTGATGATAATCAATGGTAATAATTGAGACCTGAAACACGCCTCATGTGTCATTTCTTAAACCATAACATTAGTTTTTGGCACTTGACGATGTTCAACTGTTACATGAACAAGGCTACCCACGTGATACCTGCAAACGTAACACACTAAGCTTTTTTTTTGGCCCATGTCTTGATATCTGTCATCCCCACTCTTTACGCTAAAGTTTTTTTTCCCGCCAATGCTTTAAGAACAAGTCCTTTAATAGAAGACTTGACTTACTTTGACTTAAGGCTCCTGCCGCATGGTGTGTGGCATAGAGAACATAGCAAATTTGCTCCTCCATATGGACCTGCCTGCTGCTATGAGGGGGACCTCGACAGCCGCAACGTCGGTCATGTTGAGGAACTTGTGAAGGCCGTCCTTCCATCTGGTCTGAGGTCTACCCCTTGGACGCAGCCAACTATGGGATGTGGGATCAAAGTCGTATGTAATTCTGGCAAATGGAACTTGGTGAGTAAGGGCAAGGAATATTTTATTACTCACAAAATCATCCCATCGGAGCCCCTCGATTCGACGGAGTCTTTACCATTATGACAAAATGTCCTTTTTTTCCGCAATGCCTCGACAGTGAAAAGGTTTGATAACAAAAACTTTTCTTATATGCTTTAAAATATTTCACGTAGCCTATGCTTCAAACAATAAAGTTTTCATTCAATATTGATAGGAAATCGGTAAAGGCCCATTCACAATGAGATTTTACTAATTCCGAAATTTAGCTAGCGCTAATTTGAGCCAATCAGAATTTTTCATATAATTTTCTGATTAGCTCAAGTTAGCGCTAGTTAAATATAGTACATCCAAAGTTCGACTTTTTCTGACTTGCTTTATGACTGGAAAAAAACACAGCAAAGTCTATTTTGAGAAGAAAACTTAAATAGGTTGCTTTTTCTTTTTTTCTTTTTGTATTAGGTTATTTAATGTTTTGTTATAATAGTTCTCTGTCTTTAATAAAAGGTCCGTTTCGAGATAAGCTGAACGAAAATAAGAAATTAGTCAATTTATTTGCTTTCAGCGTTGAATGAGGACTTGTTTTGAAGACTAGATCAATTTGTATATACAAGCATGACAAAGCAAACTAAATAAAGAAGATATAGATTACTTTGTTCAAATACGTAACTTAAATTTAGATAAGAATTTCTGTCTCAAACTTGTAAGATACAACATTAATTTGATATATGACTCCCACTGTCTTGTAGACGACGCGGGCTAGAGAGCTTCAGAACTCCACATCGCGACATGGACCAATCTGCTGCTAAAGGTAGACCTGTTCATTGTAATTTAAGCCGTGCCAAAAAACTTCTCGAGATTGTACCTTGGCATGAGGTCTATCCGTCGGGCGAGACCAGGCCTGGGCTACGGGATCGAAGTTTTAGACTATTTGGGCTGGTGCTTAAGAAGAAATGCACAGGAAGTGTTTTGAATATTTTGTTGAACGTTGGGGAATTTGAGGAAGGAGTAGCGCCTCGAATCTAAGTATGCAGTCGGAACAAAAAAAAATGTTGAGTTGAATTTTGAGATGTCTCCGAAATATCATTTATGCAGTCGGAACAAAAAAATTGTTGAGTTGAATTTCGAGACGTCTCCGAAATATCATCAGTGTGGCGGATGATTTCCTTGGATTTCAGCTCAACTAAATTTTTGTTCTTATCAATACGGTAAACAATCGCTTTAAGGAAAAACTGTCTTTAATAACTTAAGGATAGGTGGTTGAGCAGGGTCAGTGTTGCTAAAATTACTCATCAAAGAGCCAAATATGAACAATATAACTATTAAAAATTTATGAGAGCTAAATCAGTTTATTAATTAGTAAACCTTTATTGTAATTTTAAACCTTCGTTAAATTTCGGGTACACTGAATAAAACTTGACTTAACACTGAATAATAAAAATTACATTTTAGGAAAAGAAATAAAGACCCCGGAACACCCCCCCCCCAAAAAAAAAACCAAACGTTGGTATTTGTATTAAGGTTTCCTTTATTTTCAGCATAGTTTACCAGTAACAAGTTAATAAATATTAAATACCAGCAGAGACAAATTTGAACATGACTATGCAAAAAGACACAAATATGTTTTATTGTTGAATCAGTTGTTTTTGACATGTCGAAAACGCTCGAGAGTCCCTTAGGCCACTATTCCCAGTCGTCAGAAACGCCTGATCGTGGATGTATGTACCAGAGCCGCACGCGAATTGGGAAATCAACTTTGCCGAGCAATGAGCCAGACGAATGACAACAATCCACTGCAGAAATACTCCTATTGAAAAGAAAAGAATATCGTTAAAGCATCAAATTTATGGACTTGCGCATATCAGCTTCATCTGTACCGCCCTAAACCAATGGGGTGTTATTTGAACACCTGTTGCACAATCTAAAAAAAAAAGTTTAGCCTGGAGCAATGTAAACTGGAATGTTCTCTCAGAAAGCTTCACCTAAATATCAGTTTTCATGAGCAATAGTCTCATAGTAGGAACAATTTCCAGACGACCCTGTTTGCACTCCTTTAAAAGGAGTTTTCATCGTTTATGGGGTAATAAATATAATAGTAAAGAATATTCGTATTCATAGACACTGCCGGTGCCGGGAATTTTACCTTAGAAAGGTCTTTTACATTATCAACGAAGCTTCTAAAATGATCCCATCATGTTTTGATTGCTATCCATTATAAAATGTCTTCGTTCGGTTTCGCCATTAATTCCACAACTCTCATTTTGCGGTTCCAGACGAGATGCTTCTTCGCTGCTTTAATCCTGTTTTGTTCATATCGTTTATGAGTTCGGCAAGTGGTCTAGTTCTGCCCACGAACAAAGATGAAAACCTGCAAAAAGGCTGCATCTAGAGTACTCGAAGCTACCCATTGTTTTATCATAAAATTAAATAATGATCTTGTAGTAATTCATTGATATATCTTCTTTTTAGGGAACGTATATAGCCATGTCGGAAGGACAGGGAATAAATGCAACTTCATTTATGAGTTCTTTGTCCGATCCTTTGAATCGACTGTCAATCAAAGATTTTGGGAGTTGGTTACGAAATGTACTTAAAATTGAGTTTAATTTCCCGGGTGATGAAGAAGCCTCCTTGAAACAATTCGGAACGAATTTTATATCTGTCAGTGAAGTGAGTGATAACTTAAACAGGACGTCGGATTTTCCAGATTTTTATATTCCGCCTCCATCCACCACCATTAGAAGTCGACAGGCTACCCTACGAGATCCTCTTGCGTAAGTAAATTTTCAATTCAAGTTTCTTCTCATGTTCTTTTTTTTGTCAAAGAACCTCAAATTGATCAACACAGTAAGGACCCTCATTGAGATCTCCAAGTGCATGAAAATTTGAAATTGTTCTTTAATTTTTTTTTAACGCGTCAGGGAAACGGAGGGGGTTATACAAAATTAGCGAAAGCCTATCGTGTGATCTGAATCCCTATTGTTTTACTAACACTGTTTGCAAGGAATTTTTATTTAAAAAGGGGAAGGGGGCAGTTCTGATCATCCTCTAAAATGGATTTCGTGACTTCTACTTTCTACAGAGGAGTATATAAGACAAAAGGCCATATAAAAGAGCTATTAGCATTTCAAATAAAAATAAACGAAAACGCTATCATAAAGTGGAAAACTCGGTAAAAACAACTACTGCACCTCCCATTTGCTGCAACCTGTGGGTACAAATTAAATCAAAGGAACACCTAACAGAAAATCAATGGTTTTAATTTTCTGTCACACGCAGAAAATTAAACCCAGTAAAAATCTAGCGCAGAAAATACTCATTTCTTTCATCCTAATCACAGGGAGGGAGGGGGGTCTTTAAACCTGAACTTACGAAAAATACTAATAGTGTCACAACTCTGCCAACACATCTACATATCTTTCAACACACTTTTCCTTACGTTCCCTATTAAATCCAGAAAACCTGCTCAGGAAAAATCAACCCACAAAAAACTTAGTCTAGGTGGAATTCCATTAGGTAAAACTCGAACCCAAGATTCATTGCTTGCAGTGACCGAGACAAATGATATGACGAGCCGCCTTCATTTGTCTTCTTATTACTTTATAATAAAGGTAGGGGACCTGTGAATAAGTTTGTCATAAAGACAATTATTACGAAAAATGGAAGGAAGAAATTCCGGAAGGATCGGGAGGGGTCTTAGTAGTCAACATTAAATGTAATGACGTTGTGTTGTTAATTTCATCCGTGTTGATGAAAGCTATGGTGACAATGGTGACCTTTTGGCTCCTGATAAACCTGTTGGTCATATGGATGAAGTGCGACCTTAATCCCCTTCTACAAGAGAAATGAAATGATATGCCCATAAGGTTGGTTTGGGACAACCTTGAAAAAGCGCATAACATGCCTTTGACTCCGGCTAGTTTTGAATGATACTTTTACGGGAATGATGGGGGATTCCTCTTCTGACATTCGTCGAAACGGCTCTTAGGAGAACATTGCTCACCAGAAATATCCTCGATGATTCCAGCTTCTCAAACACTCCTGGCGAAGTCTCGGAAGATTTTTCCAAAAGAGCAGGTCAAAATATGAAAAAAACAACGTATTTTTAGGCAGAGATCTTTCCTGTTCTCCAGGAGGGCTGTAGTCCTTTCAGTCTGTTTTGGGGAGTGGATCTCCCCTGTCGCTCCCTGTAGTTAGAAACGATTCAAATTGGTCAAAGTCAAATCGGAAGATGCGCATTTTTTTTTTTAACATTGAAATATTGAAGTCTAGATTGGGTTTTATGATTATTAATGAGTCTATCCGGTAAAGATGTGGACCGGATTTAGGTTGGCTGGTTGAAGCTTTGCCATGTTCGGTTTTGCATCGGCTGAGTTTGGCTGCATTGAATTTCATCGGGTTTAATTTTGCGCAGGTTGAATTTTCAGTTGAATTATATTAAGTTCAGGTTTCTGTTTTTTTCTAGTTAAAGGATTAACCTAAAAAATTTCCTTCTGAGTTTTTCCTTGATCAAGTGGGGAGAGGAAAAAAAACCTATTACGGGTTTTATACCCCAACGTTGCTTTTCCTTGTGGTGACTCAGCAGCATAAAAAAAAGAAAAAGTCTCGATAACTAGTAGATTAAGATTTACATGGGTAACTTATTCATTGGAATTTCATGTGTCTCGAAAATTTACCAATTATACTGATAATAGTTGACGAAGTATTGGGCGAGCAGGACTTTTTGTGTTAGCTAGAATGAATAGGAGGATAAGTCTGTGAACCAAGATCAGAATATTCGAAGTTACGGTAATGAAAATTACCGTAAGTGGTTGTGAAACATGAGCGCTTTTCGGAAGGCAGAGGAATATTATTTTGCCAAATGTGTTCCAGAGTAATTGTTTGCGTATAGCTTTAGGCACCCGTTTGACTGACCGGTTGTCAAACAGCAAACATTACAAAAAATGTGGTTCTATCTCACTTTCTAGGGCTATTTTGAAAGAAAGGATGAGATGATTAGGACATATTTACGGATGAATGATGGCAGATTGCCAGAGATTGTTCTTTTTGGCCATCCATGTGAGGCCAAAGTAAAGCAGGTCGCCCGTGAACAGCGCGGGAATTTAAAGTAAATTAGAACTTCATGGGAGGGAGTGAAACTATGAATAGATCGGGGTGGAGAAGGACGTGCGCCGCTGTTTAAGCCTCAGGTGGCTTGGTATTGCTTTGAGTTGTTAGTAGTAGTAGTAGTGTTAGTAGTAGTAGTTTTGGTTAGATATTAAGAGCTTTTCATCTCACCTGCAGCTCTCAAGTTCCAATTCAATTCAAAGTCCTAATTATGTCTGGCTTTTTACCGACAAAACGGAAAGCTCAACAGCAGAAGACAGTGTGATTTGGCTCATTTTCAATAGATATTGAGACAGCTTGGTATTTCGTTGGCTAATCTATTGGAATTTTTGTATATAGTGTCAAATGAAAACCGGCGTTTTCTGACGATTTCTTCCCTAACTTCGTATATTCTTCATGTATCCATCTATTTGTTGCTTTTTTGAAGCCCTTCCCCTGACCTACATTTTAACTCCCCAAATCTCCAAATTGTCTGGACTCAACAACCTTGGGTAAAAAAACAGAAATATGCTGTTGAACAATTTGCAGGTTTTCGTAAAAGTTTGTTGGCAGATTGTATTTTTACATATTCAATTGGAGAGCACTAGCCAAATCTGTCCTAGATAGAAAGACGATGCGACATCCAATAGTGTGAAAGCTTCATATTTTACCTTTGTATCTGAGGACCTTTTTCAGGCCTGTATTCACCCCTCAGTTTCCTTCCTTTATCGTGTTATACTGCCGAAGAAGATCCTCTGAAGTGGGGTTGCCACGTCTGGTGACAACAATTGTTCTGCTAATTTATTTTTTTCCATAGCAATATTTCCAGTTGTCATTCTGGCAATTTTTAGCAGAAAGCCTTTTGGAATTGTTCCAGAATTAAATTTTTAAAACAAAGTTAAAAATTATTTCTTTACCTTTTCCCTGAAAAGTAAAGAGCGAATTCAAATTTAATACAAGCAGACAGTAAATTAGTATAAATGTCAATCCTAACATTCTAGAAATTTGCGAATAACAGTTTGAAATCAGTATGCATATAAACATATGCTTTTACTGTTGATTTATTAAAAAAATCATCCTGTTTATACTTATTTACCTATTTTCAATAGTTGTCAGACAAAAAAGTTGCATTATCATAGGTAGGGCAATAGCGCTGCCTAAATAAAAAGAGCGATGTGGGCACAATGTGTTATTATTTTTCTTTGTTATTTTAGACCAGGGCACTTCGTATCGAAGTCGTCGTAGAAACTTCGAAAAGGGCTCATTCGATTAGAAATTGAAAGGGCTAGTGTCCTTTTTAAAAGTGGAAAATGATTGAAGGGCAACTAACCCCCCTCCCACGCCCAACATTTCCCAAAACACATTCAGTTAAAATTTTGAGATAGCCATTTTGTTCAACGTAGTTGAAAGATCCTGAAATTATGTCTTTGAGGATGACAGCCCTAGGGCAAGGGTGGTAAGTTATTCCCTGGGGACATATAAGGTATATATACAAAGGGTGATCGTATAAACTTCGGAGGGGGCTCATTAGTTTGGTAATCAGAAGTTTTTGGGCCCTTTATTGAGATTCAGAGAGATCGGAGGGTGGATACCCCCCCCCCCCCCCCATACTTCTCGTATTCTCCCGAAATGCATCAGATATAAGTTTGAGATGGCCATTAGATGTAGTAGAAACTTCGAAAAGAGCTCATTCGATTGAAAATTGAAAGGACTAGTGCCCTTTTTAATAGTCAAAAGGGATTGGAGGGCAACTACCCCCGCCCTCCCACGCCCAAGATTTCCCCAAACATATTCAATCAAAATTATTAGATAACCATTTTGTTCAACATAGTTTAAAGGTCCGGAAACTATGTATTTGAGGATGACAGTAGAAGGGCCTTATTGACTCGTGTCCCTCACCCCTGCTGCCACCTATAACTCTTTTGCACACCAAATATGGGCATAGAGTCCCTAGGGGAAATGGATTTCTGAGAAATTGATTGCGTAATCGATTGGGAATTTGGAACACCTGTGCTGTCAGTCATTAATCAAATTGTTTCCAGGCAAAGTTTAATAATGTCTGACAGGTACTGTCAACATTTCTCCAGGAATAGATCCAAGTCATTAATGTCCATGCCTCGGAAACAACTCTTTTGGTCGAACTCCAAAGATATTAATAACCAAACGCCATGGAAACAATTCTCCAAGAAACATCTTAGCGATGAATTGTTTTAGCGCGGGAATCAGGTTTCTTATTAATTTGAAATGCGTTAGCGCAGAGATGCCAAAAACAAAAGGAACACGCTGAAATTACGTTTAGGGATTATTTGGGCGAAACTATTTTAGACAGGTTATGGAATTATTTCGGCGAAACAGTTAGAGAAATTCTAAAAGATGATTATAGAAGAGAATTTGAGGGTGAAACTCTGTGGTCGTTATAATACACAAGGTCCATTGAACAGTGTCATGAGGTCCTCTACCCCAACCCCAAAGGGTTCCGATCCCCCTACCCCAACCCCAAAGGGTTCCAATCCCTCTACCCCAGCCCCGAAGGAAGCCACCAGTCCTCAAAGGTCCACTGGGCTCCCAAAGGGCCCACCGGCCCTCAAGGTTCCCCCAGACCTCCCCCACGGGGCCCAAAGGGCCCCACCCCCCTTTGGCCCCCCAAAGGGGCCCCTCTCCCTCCATCTCCTCCTCCTCCTCCCCCTCCTCCCCTCCCCCTCCTCCTCCTCCCCATCCTCCCTCCTCATCCCACCTCCTCCTCCTCCCACCACCTCCTCCCCTCCTCCTCCCCTCCCCTCCTCCCCTCCCCTTCCCTCCCCCATTTTTTATACTTTTTTTGTGCATTGAGACACAGAACGACCCCCTCCCCCCGGCCCCTCCCCCCCCCTCCAAAGGTTTGATTTTTCAAAGTTCATTTTGAATTTCCTTCATTGAAATGCAAGAGTTGGAATGTTTCACCATTTCTCAGTTACATTCTATTGTTTTCTAGAGTTTCATCTTCAATCTCTTTCATTGAAATACAAGAGTTTGTTTTTTTCAGTAATGTTTTGCTGTGGTTTGAATAATCACATTTACATTTTCTTGATTTTTCAAATTTTATTTTTATTTTATTTCTTTGAAAGAAAAGAGTGGGAATATTTCAGTAGAGTTTCGTTGTGGTTTAAATGGTCAGTGTTAAATTTTCTTAATTTTTCAAAGTTCAGTTTTGATTTCTTTCATTGAATTATAAGAATTAAAAATATTTCAATAGTGTTTTGTCGTGGTTTCCCTTGTCACTGTTACATTTTCATAATTTTTCAAATTAATTTTGAATTTCTTTCATTGAAATGCAAGATTTGGATTATTTCAGTAATGTTTTGTTGAGGTTTACCTTGTCACAATTACATTTTCTTGATTTTTCAAAGTTCATTTTGAATTTCTTTCATTGAAATGTAAGAGCTGGAATATTTCAATAGTGTTTTTTCGTTGTTTACCTTGTCACAGTTACATTCTCTTGATTTTTCAAATTCATTTTGAATTTCTTTCATTGAAATGCAAGAGTTGGAATATTTCAGTAGTGTTTTTTGTGTGGTTTACCTTGTCACAGTTACATTCTCTTGATTTTATCAAAGTTAATTTTGTATTTCTTTCGTTGAAATTCAAGAATTGGAATATTTTAGTAGGGTTTTGTCATGGCTTACCTTGTCACAGTTACATTCTCTTTATTTTTCAAAGTTCCTTTTGAATTTCATTCTTTGAATTGCTAGAGTTGGAATATTTCAGTAGTGTTTTGTTGTGGTTTTCCATGTCACAGTTAAATGTTCTTGATTTTTCTAAGTTCATTTCGGTTTTCATTCATTTAAATGCAAGAGTTGGAATATTTCAGTTGTGTTTTGTCGTGGTTTACCATGTCTCAGTTACGTTCGCTTGATTTTTCAAAGTTTATTTAAGTTTTCTTAAGTTGAAGTGCAAGAGAGGGAATATTTCAGAAGCGTTTTGTCGTGGTTTACCTTGTCACAGTTATATTCTCTTGATTTTTCAAAGTTCATTTTGAATTTCTTTCATTGAAATGAAAGAGTGGGATTATTTCAGTAGTGTTTTGTAGTGGTTTACCATGTCACAGTTACATTCCCTTGATTTTTCAAAGTTCATTTTGAATTTCTCTCATTGAAATGCAAGAGTTGGAATATTTCAGTAGTGTTTTGTTGTGGTTTACTTTGTCACACTTACATTTTCATGATTTTTCAAAGTTCATTTTGAATTTCTTTCATTGAAATGTAAGAGTTTGAATATTTCAGTAGTGTTTTGTCGTGGTCTACCTTGTCACAGATACATTTTATTAATTTTTCAAAGTTCATTTTGAATTTCTTTCATTGAAATGCAAGAGTTTGAATATTTCAGTAGTTTTTTGTTGTGGTTTACCTTGTCACACTTACATTTTCTTGATTTTTCAAAGTTCATTTTTGATTTATTTCATTGAAATGCAAGAGTTGGAATATTTCAGTTGTGTTTTGTCGTGCTTTACCTTGTCACAGTTACATTCTCTTGATTTTTCAAAGTTCATTTTGTATTTCTTTCGTTGAAATGCAAGAGTTGGAATATTTCAGTAGTGTTTTGTCGTGGTTTACCTTGTCACAGTTACATTCTCTTAATTTTTCAAAGTTCCTTTTGAATTTCTTTCGTTGAAAAGCAAGAGTTGGAATGTTTCGATAGTGTTTTGTCGTGGTTTACCTTGTCAAAGTTACATTCTCTTGATTTTTCAAAGTTCATTTTGAATTTCTTTCGTTGAAATGCAAGAGTTGAAATATTTCAGTAGTGTTTGGTTATGGTTTACCTTGTCACAGTTACATTATCTTGATTTTTCAAATTTCTTTCTGAATTTCTTTCATTGAAAGACAGGATTTGGAATATTCCAGTAGTGTTTTGTCATGGTATACCTTATCACAGTTACATTCTCTTGATTTTTCAAAGTTCATTTTGAATTTCTTTCATTGAAATGCAAGAGTTGGATTATTTCAGTAGTGTTTTGTCGTGGTTTACCTTATCACAATTACATTTTCTTGATCTTTAAAAGTTCATTTTGGATTTTTCTCGTTGAAATGCAAGAGTTGGAATATTTCAGTAGTGTTTTGTTGTTGTTTACTTTGTCACAGTTACATTCTCTTGATTTTTCAAAGTTCATTTTGAATTTCTTTCGTTGAAATGTAAGAGTTGGAATATTTCAGTAGTGTTTTGTCATGGTTTACTATGTCACAGTTACATTCTCTTGATTTTTCAAAGTTCATTTCTTTCGTTGAAATATGTTTTGTTGTGCTTTACCTTGACACAGTTACATTTTCTTTATTTTTGTTAGGTTAGGTTAGGTTGGATCATGGTATGTTAGGTTAGTTTCGGGTATGTTAAGTGAGCCTACGGACGTGCACACACGTACCTTAACCTAACCTAACCTAACCTAACCTCACCTAAAATGATCTAACCTAACCTAACCTAACCTAACAAAAATCATGAAAATGTAACTGTGTCGAGGTAAAGCACAACAAAACATATTTCAACGAAAGAAATGAACTTTGAAAAATCAAGAGAATGTTACTGTGACATAGTAAACCATGACAAAACATTACTGAAATATTCCAACTCTTGCATTTCAACGAAAGAAATCCAAAATGAACTTTGAAAAATTAAGAGAATGTAACTATGACAAAGTAAACCACGGCAAAACACTACTGAAATATCCCAACTCTTGCATTTCAACGAAATAAATCCAATATAATCATTGAAAAAATCAAGAGAATGTAAGTGTGGTAAGGTAAACCACGAGAAAAAACTATTGAAATATTTTAGCTCTTGTATTTCAATGAAAGAAATCCAAAATAGACTTTGTAAAATCAAGAGAATGTAACTGAGACATCGTAAACCACAACAAAATACTACTGAAATATTCCAACTTTTGCATTTCAATGAAAGAAATTCAAAATTAACTTTAAAAAATTAAGAAAATATAATTTTGACAATGTAAATCACGACAAAACACTATTGAAATATTCCAACTCTTGCATTTCAATTAAAGAAATTAAAAATGAACTTTGAAAAATCAAGAGAATGTAACTGTGATAAGGTATACCATGGCCAAACACTACTGATATATTCCAACTCTTGTCTTTCAATGAAATAAATTCAAAATAAACTTTGAAAGATCAAGATAATGTAACTGTGACAAGGTAAACCATAACCAAACACTACTGAAATATTTCAACTCCTGCATTTCAACGAAAGAAATTCAAAATGAACTTTGAAAAATCAAGAGAATGTAACTGTGACAAGGTAAACAACGACAAAACACTATTGAAATATTCCAACTCTTGCTTTTCAATGAAAGAAATTCAAAAGGAACTTTGAAAAATTAATAGAATGTAATTGTGACAAGGTAAACCATGCCAAAACACTACTGAAATATTCCAACTCTTGCAATTCAACGACAGAAATAAAAAATGAACTTTGAAAAATCAAGAGAATGTAAGTGTGACAAGGTAAAGCACGACAAAACACTACTGAAATATTCCAACTCTTGCACTTCAATGAAAGAAATTAAAAATGAACTTTGAAAAATCAAGAAAATGTAAGTTTGACAAAGTAAACCACAACAAAAAACTACTGAAATATTCAAACTCTTGCATTTCAATGAAAGAAATTCAAAATGAACTTTGAAAAATCGAGAGAATGTAAGTATGACAAGGTAAACCACGACAAAACACTACCGAAATATTCAATCTCTTACATTTCAATGAAAGAAATTCAAAATGAACTTTGAAATATCATGAGAATGTAAGTGTGACAAAGTAAACCACAACAAAACACTACTGAAATATTCAAACTCTTGCATTTCAATGAGAGAAATTCAAAATGAACTTTGAAAAATCAAGGGAATGTAACTGTGACATGGTAAACCACGACAAAACACTACTGAAATATTCCAACTCTTACATTTCAATGAAAGAAATTCAAAATGAACTTTGAAAAATCAAGAGAATATAACTGTGACAAGGTAAACCACGACAAAACGCTTCTGAAATATTCCAACTCTTGCACTTCAACTTAAGAAACCCAAAATAAACTTTGAAAAATCATGCGAATGTAACTGCGACAAGGTAAACCACGACAAAGCACAACTGAAATATTCCAACTCTTGCATTTTAATGAAAGAAAACCGAAATGAACTTTGAAAAATCAAGAAAATGTAACTGTGACAAGGTAAACCACAAAAAAACACTACTGAAATATTCCAACTCTAGCATTTCAACGAAAGAAATTCAAATGAACTTTGAAAAATCAAGAAAATGTAACTGTGACAAGGTAAACCACGACAAAACACTACTGAAATATTCCAACTCTTGCATTTCAATGAAAGAAATTCAAAATGAACTTTGAAAAATCATGAGAATGTAACTGTGACAAGGTAAAACACAACAAAATACTAATGAAATATTCAAACTCTTGCATTTCACCGATAGAAATTCAAAAAGAACTTTGAAAAATTAAGAGAATGTAACTATGACAAGGTAAAGCACAGCAAAACACTACTGAAATATTCCAATTCTTGCATTTCAATGAAAGAAATCGAAAATGAACTTTGAAAAATCAAGAGATTGTAACTGTGACAAGGTATACCACGAAAAAACACTACTGAAATATTCTGACTCTTTCATTTCACTGAAAGAAATCCATCACGAACTTTGAAAAATCAAGAGAATGTAACTGTGACAAGGTAAACCATAAAAAAACACTCTTGAAATATTCCAACTCTTACATTTCAATGAAATAACTTCAAAATGAACTTTGAAAAATCAAGAGAATTTAACTTTGACAAGGTAAACCTCAACAAAACATTACTGAAATATTCCAACTCTTGCATTTCAATGACAGAAATTCAAAATTAATTTTAAAAATAAAGAAAATGTAACAGTGACAAGGTAAACCACGACAAAACACTATTGAAATATTTTCAACTGTTACATTTCAATGAAAGAAATCCAAATGAACTTTGAAAAATCAAGAAAATGTAACAGTGACCCGGTAAACCACAACGAAACGATACTGAAATATTCCAACTCTTGCATTTCAACGAAAGAAATTCAAAATGAACTTTGAAAAATCAAGAGAATGTAGCTGTGATTAGGTAAACCACAACAAGACATTACTGAAATAATCCAACTCTTGTATTTCAATGAAATAAATTAAAAATGAACTTTAAGAAAACAAGAGAATGTAACTTTGAAATGGTAAACCACGACAAACCAGTACTGAAATAATCCAACTCTTGCATTTCAACGAAAGAAATTCAAAATGAACTTTGAGAAATCAAGAGAATGTAACTGTGACAAGGTAAGTCACAACAAACCACTAGTGAAATAATCCAACTCTTGCATTTCAACGAAAGAAATCCAAAATGAACTTTGAAAAATCAGGAAAATGTAACAGTGACCCGGTAAACCAAAACAAAACTCTACTGAAATATTCCAACTCTTGCATTTCAACGAAAGAAAATCAAAATGAACTTTGAAAAATCAAGAGAATGTAACTGTGATTAGGTAAACCACAACAAAACATTACTGAAAGATTCCAACTCTTGCATTTCAATGAAATAAATTAAAAATGATCTTTAAAAAAACAAGAGAATGTAACTGTGAAATGGTAAACCACGACAAACCAGTACTGAAATAATCCAACTCTTGCATTTCAATGAAAGAAATTCAAATGAACTTTGAGAAATCAAGAGAATGTAACTGTGACAAGGTAAGTCACAACAAACCACTAGTGAAATAATCCAACTCTTGCATTTCAATGAAAGAAATTCAAAATAAACTTTAAAAAATCAAGAGAATGCAACTGGGACATGGTAATCCTCAACGAACCAGTACTGAAATAATCCAGCTCTTGCATTTAAACGAAAGAAATTTAAAATGAACTTTGAAAAATCGAGAGAATGTAACTGTGACAAGGTAAACCCCAACAAAACACTAGTGAAACAATCACACTCTTTCATTTCAACGAAAGAAATTCAAAATGAACTTTTAAAAATCGAGAGAATGTAACTGTGACAATGTCAACCACAAGAAAACACTACTGAAATATTCCAACTCTTCCATTTCAATGAGATAAATTCAAAATGAACTTTGAAAAATCGAGAGAATTTAACTGTGACAAGATAAACCATGACAAACCACTACTGAAATAATCAAACTCTTGCATTTCAACGAAAGAAATTCATAATTAAACTTGAAAAATCGAGATAATGTAACTGTGACAAGATAAGCCGCAACAAACCACTACTGAAATATTCCATCCCATAGCATTTCAATTAAATAAATTAAATGAAGTTTGAAAGATCAAGAGAATGTAACTGTGCCAAAGTAAACCACGACAAAACACTACTGAAATAATCAAACTCTTGCATTTCAATTAAAGAAATTCAAATGAACTTTGAAAAATTAAGAAAATGTAATTGTGACAAGGTAAATCACGACAATACACTACTGAAATATTCCAACTCTTGCATTTCAATGAAAGAAATTCAAAATTAACTTTGAAAAATCAAGAAAATGTAACTGTGACAAGGTAAACCATAACCAAACACTACTGAAATATTTCAACGAAAGAAATTCAAAATGAACTTTGAAAAATCAAGAGAATGTAACTTTGACAAGGTAAACCACGACAAAACACTATTGAAATATTCCAACTCTTGCTTTTCAACGAAAGGAACTTTGAAAAATTAAGAGAATGTAACTGTGACAAGGTAAACCATGACAAAACTCTACTGAAATATTCCAACTCTTGCATTTCAACGAAAGAAATCCAAAATGAACTTTGAAAAATCAAGAGAATGTAACTGTGACAAGGTAAAGCACGACAAAACACTACTGAAATATTCCAACTCTTGCATTTCAATGAAAGAAATCCAAAATGAACTTTGAAAAATCAAGAAAATGTAAGTGTGACAAGGTAAACCACAACAAAAAACTACTGAAATATTCAAACTCTTGCATTTCAATGAAAGAAATTCAAAATGAACTTTGAAAAATTAATAAAATGTATCTGTGACAAGGTAAACCACGACAAAACACTACTGAAATATTCCAACTCTTACATTTCAATGAAAGAAATTCAAAATGAACTTTGAAAAATCATGAGAATGTAAGTGTGACAAAGTAAACCACAACAAAACACTACTGAAATATTCCAACTCTTGCATTTCAACGAGAGAAATCCATAATGAACTTTGAAAAATCAAGGAAATGTATCTGTGACATGGTAAACCACGACAAAACACTACTGAAATAAACCCACTCTTTCATTTCAATGAAAGAAATTCAAAATGAACTTTGAAAAATCAAGAGAATATAACTGTGACAAGGTAAACCACGACAAAACGCTTCTGAAATATTCCAACTCTTGCACTTCAACTTAAGAAACACAAAATAAACTTTGAAAAATCAAGCGAATGTAACTGCGACAAGGTAAACCACGACAAAACACTACTGAAATATTCCAACTCTTGCATTTTAATGAAAGAAAACCGAAATGAACTTTGAAAAATCAAGAAAATGTAACTGTGACAAGGTAAACCACAACAAAACACTACTGAAATATTCCAACTCTATCATTTCAACGAAAGAAATTCACAATGAACTTTGAAAAATCAAGTAAATGTAATTGTGATAATGTAAACCATAACAAAACACTACTGGAATATTCCAACACTTGCATTTCAATGAAAGAAATCCGAAATTAACTTTGAAAAAATTAAGAGAATGTAACTCTGACAAGGGAAAACAGAACAAAACACTACTGAAATATTCCAACTCTTGCATTTCACAGATAGAAATTCAAAAATGAACTTTGAAAAATCAAGAGAATGTAACTGTGACAAGGTAAACCACAAAAAAACACTACTGAAACATTCCAACTCTTGCATTTCAATGAAAGAAATTGAAAATGAACTTTTAAAAATCAAGAGATTGTAACTGTGACAAGGTATACCACTACAAGACACTACTGAAATATTCCGACTCTTGCATTTCAATGAAAGAAATACAATACGAACTTTGAAAAATCAAGAGAATGTAACTGTGACGAGGTAAACCACAAAAAAACACTCTTGAAATATTTCAACTCTTACATTTCAATGAAAGAAATTCAAAATGAACTTTGAAACATCAAGAGAATTTAACTTTGACAAGGTAAACCTCAACAAAACATTACTGAAATATTCCAAATCTTGCATTTCAATGAAAGAAATTCAAAATTAATTTGAAAAATTAAGAGAATGTAACAGTGACAAGGTAAACCACGACAAAACACTATTGAAATATTTTCAACTCTTACATTTCAACGAAAGAAATCCAAAATGAACTTTGAAAAATCAAGAAAATGTAACAGTGACCCGGTAAACCACAACGAAACGCTACTGAAATATTCCAACTCTTGCATTTCAACGAAAGAAATTTAAAATGAACTTTGAAAAATCAAGAGAATGTAACTGTGATTAGGTAAATCACAACAAAACATTACTGAAATATTCCAACTCTTGCATTTCAATGAAATAAATTCAAAATGAATTTGAAAAAACAAGAGAATGTAACTGAGAAATGGTGAAACATTCCAACTCTTGCATTTCAATGAAGGAAATTCAAAATGAACTTTGAAAAATCAAACCTTTGGAGGGGGGGAGGGGGCCGGGGGGAGGGGGTCGTTCTGTGTCTCAATGCACAAAAAAAGTATAAAAAATGGGGGAGGGAAGGGGAGGAGGGGAGGGGAGGAGGTGGGAGGAGGAGGAGGAGGAGGGGATGGGGAGGAGGGGAGGGGAAGGGGAGGAGGAGGGAGGAGATGGAGGGAGAGGGGCCCCTTTGGGGGGCCAAGAGGGGGGCCCTTTGGGCCCCGGGGGGAGGTCTGGGGGAACCTTGAGGGCCGGTGGGCCCTTTGGGAGCCCAGTGGACCTTTGAGGACTGGTGGCTTCCTTCGGGGTTGGGGTAGAGGGATTGAAACCCTTTGGGGTTAGGGTAGGGGGATCGGAACCCTTTGGGGTTGGGGTAGAGGACCTCATGACACTGTTCAATGGAACTTGTGTATTATAACGACCACAGAGTTTCACCCTCAAATTCTCTTCTATAATCATCTTTTAGAATGTCTCTAACTGTTTCGCCGAAATAATTCCATAACCTGTCTAAAACGGTTTCGCCCAAATAATCCCTAAACGTAATTTCTGCGTGTTCCTTTTGTTTTTGGCATCTCTGCGCTAACGCATTTCAAATTAATAAGAAACCTGATTCCCGCGCTAAAACAATTCATCGCTAAGATGTTTCTTGGAGAATTGTTTCCATGGCGTTTGGTTATTAATATCTTTGGAGTTCGACCAAAAGAGTTGTTTCCGAGGCATAGACATTAATGACTTGGATCTATTCCTGGAGAAATGTTGACAGTACCTGTCAGACATTATTAAACTTTGCCTGGAAACAATTTGATTAATGACTGACAGCACAGGTGTTCCAAATTCCCAATCGATTACGCAATCAATTTCTCAGAAATCCATTTCCCCTAGGGATTCTATGCCCATATTTGGTGTGCAAAAGAGTTATAGGTGGCAGCAGGGGTGAGGGACACGAGTCAATAAGGCCCTTCTACTGATGACAATCCCCCACAGCCCTCAGGGCAAGTGTTATAAGTTATGCCCTGGTGGTATATAAGGTATATATAGAAAGAGTGATCGTAAAAATTCCGGAATGCGCTCATTTGATTTGAAATCAGATGTTCTAGTGCCTTTTTAAGATTCAGAGTGATCAGAGGGTGGATACCCCCCCTCCACACCTCGTTTATTCTCCGAAATGCATCTGATAAATATTTTAAGATGGCCATTTGTTGTCGTAGAAACTTCAAAAGAGCTCATTCGATTGGAAATTGAAAAGGCTAGTGCTCTTTGTAATAGTCGAAAGTGATTGGAGGGAAACTATCAATAAATAAATGAAACTCAAAACGAACATAAATTACAACAAATAGCCGAGTCAAACTCAAAACGGGCAAAAATTAACATGAGTAGGGCTGATAACCCCTATGCCTTGTCAAGCCCAGAACCCAATTTGCGCTTTACTGAAAACGAAATACGTTTTAAAATGTTTTCCTTTTCTTGCTTTCATAAATAAAAAATTATCAAAACCTCAACGAAGAAGTGTCAGTTTATGTTGATTTAACTGACAGTCTGTTTTTTTTTTTTTTTTTTTTTTTTTTTTTTTTTTTTTTTAGCAAACCGCAAATTGTGTTCTGGTGTTGAGAAGGCATAGGGGTTATCAGCCCTAATCATGTTAATTTTTGCTCTTTTTGAGTTTGATTCGGCTATTTATTGTAGTTTCTGTTCGTTTTGAATCTCATTTATTTATTGATAGTGATTTGCCGTAGTTTTACGCTTGGAAGATTATTTGACTTTAATTTTGCTCATTCTTGGCTTAATGAAGCTCTTCACTTTTCTTTGAAAAATTCGTCTTGTGGAAAGAAGTTTTTTAAATTAATTTAAGATAAAGGAATACACCCCACCCAAAATGGAGGCAATCTTAGCGAAAATTATACAACCGATTCAACATTTTCAGAATCCCTGTACCTTAGGTTTCAAGCTGCTATATCCAAAAATACGATTGGTTTTATTTCCCCTCTGATGCGCATGTATTTGTTCCTTTTTATTCATTTTTTTTACCACAGTTCTTTGTGTCAGACGGTATTACATTCTAGCAGATCGGAGACACTTCCTTCGAACGGAAATCTCAAGATCTACTTCCACTCCAAAGTAAAAAAAAGGAAAAAAAAAAATCACGCCAAAGCTAAAGGCTGTTTTCTGCCATTTGTGTTGCAAAACAACGATTTAGAGGTTGAAAAAGAAATATTTAGGGACAATAAAACCATGTTATTTAATTGTGAGTTCTGAAGCGGCTTCACAGAGGAGCTTGGAAACTCTTTTCCATGCCTTAATTGTCTTTTCGGATACTAATCGAAAGTTTTATTTGTGTTACATCATTGAACGTGTGATTCATTGAGAAGGCATCGAGCTAGGAGCGTACACAAGAAGAAAGGCTTGGGGACCGCCCCCTCGAAATCGTAAATTTTATTGAATTTATAGGCAACCCTTGTTCAAATGACCAAATAAAATTAATTTTTATAATTGAAACCTGTGACAAATTTATTATTGACCTCGCCACCCCGAAAAATAATTCCTATTATATACGTTTCTGCATCAGGTGGGATATGAAAAATAAGACAGGGAAAAGATATAGAGATAATCGTGAAAAGTTAGTCTTAAATTTCAATTTTGGTTAGACCACTTCCCAGGGTCGTATCCACGATTTTTTTCGGGGGGCGGGGAGTTACAAAAGTATACTTTTGGAGGGGGGGGGTAAAAAAACTCAAATAACGCATCAAAATTTGTTAATATTCATTCTTGTTACTTTTTTACGCATCGGACACACATTTCGAGGGAGGGGGGTTACAGAAGGATATTTTCTTCAAGGGGGGGAGGTACAAAAAATGCATTAAAATTTTGTTAATATTCGTTTTTCTTACATTTTTACGAGTCGGACAAACATTTTTTTAAGGGGGTGGGGTGGGGTTCAAGTCCCCTACCCTCTAGATAAGGCCTTGTCACTTCCTGAAATTTTATAGAATAGTACCAAGATCACCGAGAACCTCGGCTTGGCCGTACATCTACGATTTTTCTGTATTTTTGAGATTGTTGTAGCTTCTTACTTGCTAGATGGACAGACAGATATTTATTCAGATGAATAAATAGACAATAGTAAATAATAAAATCGCATATGCACCTCACAAGACCCATTTTGGCGTGTCTTGTCCTGTTTATCCTATTATAAATTGCGTGTGTCAAATAATACCTGGACTCTGGCATTCACTGCTCCATACCCCTCGTCCCCTCCCTCCTGTTTCGTCGATAATGAGTAGCAGACTTTCAAGTGCAATTTTTTTTTAGAAATCATCTTAGGTCTTATAGACGGCGATAGGATATTGAAAAACCATAATGAAGCATAAATTTTTTTCTGACACTTTTGTTGGTATTGTCTCACCGCTGATTTTGTTTCTAGAGAGAAGAGGTGGCAACTGTTAGGGGTAGCTTGGGGGCTGGAGATATCCCTGAAACACTAAAAGCTCCTTAAACCTTACTGTTAGTGTACTGGAACCAAGTATGCTATTTTGTGTCCGTGCTTGAGAAGCCCTTATCCGGCGATTTTACCAACATATCTACCTGTAACTAATCTGTCTTTGGTCCAAGTTTAGGAAACAAACAGTGAAATAAAACAAGATATTTCTTTTTAGTCTAAATGTAATTTTAAATCATCTATCAGAAAAAAAAACTAGGAATTTTGAAGTTTTTTTTTGTTTCTTTAACCTGTTGTAGCGCAGTGGATTGATGCTCTTTATGGCAATAGGGGATCCGGGGTTCGGTCCCCGCCGCGGCAGGATTGGGCAACAACCTTGCTACTTATCCCTCATCTTTATCCTTCTTTTTTTAAGTGTTTGCGCACATCTTCTTAACATGACAAAATTTTGTTCTAAAAGATATTTAGTATTCAATTCGTTAAAATAGCTAACAGAATGATAAACTAACGTCCATAAGTTTAGTTTCTATCGTTTGTAAGGAATTTGTCATATTGGTTTCTTCCAGGCTCAAATGACTTGGCTCCAAGTAAGATTTAATGGTAAGCAATTACCAAGTACTATTTCCCAATAAAGGGACGACGGTAATAAATTAATTGATTTAAATGTATTGATAGATAGTAATAACGAAAATGACCTGGAATTGATTCTTGGATTAAAAAAGGCAAATACAGGAGCTTCGGTTGGAGCTAATTATTTTGACCTAATTCACTCGCAAAATAGCGTACCTCCATTCTGTAAAAAAAGACGGCCAAATGGTAAATTGCAAATCAACTTTTAGAGTGTAAATTCAATAAGCTAATTATGACCTTGAAAAAAAAAACAACTTAAAGCTTAATTAATTTACAAGCTGATTATATTCCCACATAAGTTATTTTTTAACTTTGGCTTTCACTTTCAGCTTGTGTCGCATTAAGCTTAGTAAAAAAGTCAGAATGCAGAATTGTTTTATGTTAATGTTATTAGAGAAGTCTTTGTCACCTACATGGGGGGGGGTCAAAACGGAGATGTACGCCAATCCAACTTAGAAGACTAAAAATGTACAAGCAATTCGTAACATTCTGAATAAAATAATATTGCATGGCAAAAAACTTTATTTCGGGCTGCTAGTTTCCATTTAAAATTTTAACTTATTTTGTCAAGCCGAGGGCCTATGTGCAAACGTCTTTCATGGCTTGCAGGCAGATAAATCATGGATCTAAAAGCTTAAAATTAACCTACCTTCCTGTATATAAGTTTGGTTTGTAAATATGTTCCTGGAGGTTTCATTCCATAGGGGAAGAATCTCCCAAGTTTGTGAGCACTCAATTCATGAGAACTCGAAAACATCATCTCGAGTCTCAAATTGGACTGTAGATCCATTCATGGAAGTCTCATTGACATGGAACGACAAAATTTCAAGTTAGCGAAAAGCCGCTCTTACAAGAGTAATCGAGAAAATTGACAAAAATAGATAAGTTCGCTTGCCAAGTTTAAATCTTACTTTACATATGTGGTAAGTTTCCGAAATTCCCAGCTAATTGCCAATCTGGATAATATTACGTGGTATTACACTACGGGCACCTGAAGCGAGTGTTCTTCCAATATACAATCAGGGTCATTAGGTTTCAGACCCTCACAAGAGAGTACGCTTGTCTTCTTTTTGTGGCTGACGGCAAGCAAGTATTTCTTATTCTAAAGTTTGCATAAATCAGTAGGTTTCATTAGAAGGTGACGATTTGTATTTCGGAATATACGCATACTCTGTTTTGTCTCACAGCTGGGGGATTGGCTTGAAACTTTCTGTTTTTTTTTGGTGGGGGGGGGGGGTGTTAAGCAGACTTAAACATTTTATTGGGGGAGGGGGTGAAGTATTGTTTTCTTGTCCTCACATAAAGACCATACGCTACGTGATTTTTTTTTATGTTTGTCGTACGGCAGACTTTTTCGCCTGTTATAAAAAGACAACGTTATAGCGTTACCTATAATAGAGAGCCATAAGGCTTCAATGTATTATTATTAATTTTTTTTCCAGAGGCATCTCCTATGGAAGGGACAGTCGAATAAATTTCGGAGGGCGTTCATTCGATTGGAAATCAGAAGTTTTCGTGCCAATTTTAAGAGTCAAAAGTGATCAGAGGGCAACCAGTCCCCCCATGCCCTTTTTTCCCCAAATGCATCCGATCAAAATTTTAGGATGGCCATTTTGTTGAAATAGTCCAAAAGTAAAATAAATATGCCTCCAGGCTTAACAAGTCCCTGCACAACCCACTTGGCAAGGGCTGTAAGCAGGGTCGTATCAAGGATTTCTGTTTGGGATGGGTTATGTTTTTGAGGAATGGAGGTTTTACAAAAAAAAATTAAAAAGCGCATCAAAAATTTGTTTATATGGATTTGTGTTACGTTTTTACGAGTCAGACAATTTTTTCGGGTGGGGGGTATAACCCATAAGCCCCCCCCCCCACGGCCTTGTTTATGCTAAATTGCTGATTTGCTGTTAATCAACAACAAACATTCGTTATAATTTGACTTTTAGTATTGTGGTCCCTCAACCCCCCTAAAAATAGAGGGTTATTGGCGCTGTACATAAAAAGATTTATAGTTATTTCTTTTTCCATTAGAAGATTAAAAATTAAAATGTTCCCAAACTTCCTGAAATTTCTTTTTTTTTTCGATATCAGTATATTTGCAATAACCAACTTAGTCCTAATAGTCTAATAAAAAATAAATTTTCATTGATTATGAAAATTTATTTTCATGACTGAAACTAAATTAAATTTTAAGCTATTTATTTGGTTTTTAGCAAAGGGCAAGTGATATTTCAGCCTCTTGTGGAAATTGAGGGGTGATACCACATTATTTGTGGTAATTTTTGCTTGTTTTAAATTTGGCTTCACTGTTCATGATAATTTCTGATAGCTTTATATTTATTTTTTTTTTCATTCATAATAATTTATGCTCGTTGTTGGTCTAATTCTTTCTTGGTTTAAATTTAAATTCGCTTTTTACTTTTCATGGGAAGGATTGTTTCGAAAATTTGATCTCAAATAATAACCTTCATGAAAATTTTGATTCAATATCGCAGTCTGGTGATATAGTGAAGGAAGAATAAGTCAGTTTGTATATGTTTACGAATGAAGGATTATACTATGCCAATAATGGATTTTGCAATAATGGCCCAAAAAGCTTTTTGGATATCCCGCTTGGACCTTACATAAAATTTGGACTTTCTCGAATTGTGGGGGGGGGGGGGGGTTTCTGCTTCTTGGTATGGGCAGAAGAGTGAAGTTTTGAACAGAGTGGGGCGAAAAAATCATATGGAGCTATTTTGGCCTTGGGTAGCTTGTGGTTTTAAAGGGGTTTTAGTATTTGTAGTAGTCTTTCTGCACTTCTGCCAAGGTTCTCACCACAGTAGACAGAATATAGCAGTATGATCATTCTCTATCCCTCCCATTATAAAAACCCGGACAGGGGTGCGAGTGGAAAGAAACAGGCTAAACAAGCTAAGGCAGAAAGAAGTGGGAGGAGCTTTTTGTTCACGATGACCAGAAATGATCTGCGATAAGCTTACTGGTATATTCAGAAACAGGCTAAACAAGCTAAGGCAGAAAGAAGTGGGAGGAGCTTTTTGTTCACGATGACCAGAAATGATCTGCGATAAGCTTACTGTCTATAAACTGTGGTTCTCACCCTATAGCTAAGAAGTAATCTTCATGGATTTCTGAATACTTTCGAAGTTTATCTTCTGGTTCTTTGTAGAAGCCAGCTATTTTCTGGTCAGGCAAGAATATAAATCAATTTCGTAGCAATTATCCAAAGCTCCCTTCATTATTTTTTGTTTTCTACCGGAGCTGGCAGAGAGTTGTCTGCCAATCAAAACTGCGCAATCGAGACACATTTTGAAGGCCGGTTGGTAGCAACGTTCCTCAGTCAACTTTACCATAAAATAGTAAACGAAGACATGGCTTAAAAGTCTGCATTGCAGTAATGCCAATTGGGGGTGGGGAATCCCTCCTTCAGGTTTTTTTTACCTCCCCAGACTTCGAAAGATGTCATTTTTTTGTATTTTTCATCGGAAAATACCTTTTTTGTTTTTTTTTTCATTGAAAAAATCGAAAAAAACAAAAACAAAATTGCCCTCTCCGAAGGTGAAAAAGACATTCCTCCAACATTTTTATGAATTCGTGCCAGAATTACACTGACTATCAAAAAAAAAAAAAAAAAAAAAAAAAATAACGCTAAATAATAATGCAGAATTGTGGTTTTAGTACAAACTGAAAATTTATACCTGTACATATGAAGCATAAGAATAATTCTCCCTAAGATCGGCTCGAAGATTTTTCTAGTATGTTTGTAAATTTGTTGTAAGTTTGTAAGTGTATAAATCTTGTAAGTTTAACTTCTTAAACCAAAAGCCATCTTTTGTGTGGCCTCGCACCCCCTTCCTTTTCCCCAGACTCTTCTTATGCATCCAATATCAAAACCTTATGTATGTGCAACTGTATACCAGACACTTACGCGAGAGAGATTTTCGACTATGGTCCCCAAAAATTATTTTTATGATTTCACTTTATTCTCCCCTCCAGTTGAAATTTCCAAGTAGCCTACGTTTCTGCTACACAATTATAAGATAAATTGGGTAATAAACATAAATCAAGGTCCATTTATGTATATTGTCCGCAGGGTCGTACCCAGGATTTTTTTTTCGGGGGGTGTTTTACACAGGATTTTTTTTTTGGGGGGGGTAGGTTTACAGGAAAAACCTCAATAACGCATAACAAGTTTGGGTACTTAGGCATTATATAGGCCTTTACGAGGAAACCAGTCACGAAAAACCCGCCCATTCAAGAGATCGCTATAGTAATGCAATGCAAGGCGTGGTTTTCACTGGGTATACGATATTTAAAGTGTCGTTTTTTGGGTTTAGGATGGGTAAAAAGGTGCCTAGGTTAGTTTACGTATTTAATATATGCTATGCTTTACCTACCCCCCCCCCCCCCCCCCTAATGTGCAAATATATAGCCCAAATTTGTTTATAAACTATTATATATTCATCCTTTTTTATTTTATTTCATTAGCATTAACCAAACTTGACTTTTTAGAAACGCCCATATAATGCACAAGTACCCAAGTTTGTTTATATCCATTTTTGTTACGTTTTTACGATCCAGACAAATATTTTCGGGGGGGGGGGTAAAACCACCTACCCCCCTGGATTCGGCCTTGATTGCCCGTTTAGAACAAAATTTTTGTGTTTGCCGTATTTTCACCGTTGCTGTATTTTTTTCCCTCTAGTCTGATTATGCCGACAGAGTATATACTAATCTAAGCGTGTAGAATATACAAAATGAAACTCGTCTTTTGTTTACTCTTGAAAAATAGAAACACTCAAATCGAACCGTCATTCTTTTTTTTTTGCTCATACACAGATTTTTCTCTTAAATGACAATGAACAATCTTATTCAAACATGTTTTTATTTGCTCAATAAAGTCTTTAAAAAAAAGAGAATATACCCAAGAAAAGCTCCTAGTGGGCTTTTCACGTGTCTTCTGAATTAGATGTAACATAACGCTACTGAAACTTGCGAACTTGCCAATACAAAACCTTGTTAGTATCAGCCTTCAAATTCGTATCCTTGACTCGTGTCCAAAAAGACAGCTGAAACCAAGTTGATCAATAGGGATCGAATTTACCAGCATAAAGCTGTAGTATATTCAGTTAAATCTTAAAGGCATTCAATTTTGGAACAGAGAAGAATGACAACTAACCACTCATTGAATAAATGAGAAAGAAAAAGAGGCTGAATACCTTACCTTTCATTGGAGACTGCAAAGAGAACACAATTTTCATAAAGGAGAAACCAAGGAGTACGAGAAACTTACAAGAACGGAAACTGGCTGGCGCTAGTGTCGAAATGTGTCCTTTTCCTTTGCCAATCCCAAAATTTCTCTGTACTTATTTTTTCAGGTACTTTAAAATAAAGAGGAAAGTGAAAAAGAAGAATTCTTTAAATCGAACTATTGTACTATACCTGCCAAGATTCTCCTTAGCTAAACTAGGCCTGCTTTATGCAGCTTGTATTTTGACTTTAAATTAGTGTTTGAAAAGAAATGGGCCAATTATCATTTACAGAGAAATTTTTAGCTTTAATCCTGCAGCTATGGAACTAATTTCATCGGTTATCCAATTTCTTTTGAATTTTTGCTATTTTTTAATGAGGTCGCTAGACACAACACTGTCAGTGGCGCTAGTAGCTTTAAATCTCTATCTTCCCGTGTTGAACCGTCAAACTACAACTCTATAAGTTTTCCCATTAACAGTGGGGGAACGTTACTTTATTGAAATTTTGCCCCATAATCAGGATTAAGATCTGAGAGGACCTCTCCTGCGAACGAGTTTCCGGCTTTAAAGCTGCTTTTCAACGCACACAGCAATAGCGCTCTTTTCCGAGTTCATTACGGATTTGCTTTCGCTAAGCTTCCTAACTGCTATATGGCATTTTTGTCCGCGTAAAATTAATTTTTTGTACTTAACATACGTTATTTTTTCATTGTAAAAGTTTCAACCTTTAGGAGATTTTAGCAAGGGACTGCGGCTGTCCCAGGTGTACGAAATTGTGTACCTCAGTCAACCCCTCCTCGGTCTTCGGTTTCAAAACAGTATATGCTGCCTCAGTTGCACAGCTGGAGACGTAGTGCGTAGCAGCTGGCACATTTGTTATTTTTTTGGAAGCAGATTTAAGATTGAGATAATTATGTATTTATCATGTTTAACTAAGCCTTAGGAAGTACTGTTATTGATAGGAAGTTTGAGAATTTGCCTTTAGCAGACTAAACCAGTATTAAAGTTGCGTCACATAATAATTCTATTTTGTAAACTTGACATAGCTCCAAGACTTTTTCAACCGTAAAACTTGTCACACTCAAATATTAGCTTCAATTCATTAGGGAGGTTTCCAGACTGGCGTGCAAAGACCTTTTCAAATCGAACATTCCTAGAAAACTTCCGCCTTTAATCGAAACTATCATCGTGAAGCATTTTGAAGAAAAATCATGCGTTGGAAACCTCAGTCTTCTATAGAATGCAGACCATGTGATGCAGCTGAATTAATGACTAAGCACTAACGAGAAGGCTCTGCACAAGGTCACCCTACTTCAAGAAGGAAGTTTACTCTTTTTTTCCGACAATGGAATTGCTATATCTGGGCCAAGATTTGTACTCTCGGCAGTAATTGATTGTGGGATTTGGGATGAGGGGGAGGGTGGGGAAATAATTTTTTAAGAGAGGGACGGATATTTTTATCCAAACCCCTCTGATGTGCTCAGTGCTATAATTATCAAATACCGTAATATTGGAGCGAATGATTTTCAACTTTTTTTTGGTGTTTAACTTGATCAGAAAACACTGAATCAGTAGAATCATGGCGTCAGGCATACCTCAGCTTTCGGAACTTTTATGATTCTAAAATGTTAGGCCTGTTTTAAATTACATTTTCATTTTTTTTAAGGTATCAACTCATAATATCTTGAATCCAAGTGACCTTTAAAATTTTGTCTGAATTTCAGAACAGAAGAGAAACACCCCAAAAACGCAAGTAATCTTATTAAGATCTCACCGTCAATTTCAGCATATGATAGAACTATATTGTATTTGTACGGGTTTCAAGCTTTTATTTACAAAAATGGGGATTTTTTTTTATCTCAGAAGAAAGATCACGGATGCGTGCTTATTTGTTCTTCCCAGGGGTGATTGTTGTATCGAGCCAATGGCCTTAGAAGACCGAGAGAGAGTTCATTTGAACGGAAATTAAAAGTTCTAGTGACCTTTTCTAGAGTGAAAAGTGATTAAATTAGACTAAGATGAGATTAAAAAAACATTTTTTGTGGATATCACGCATTGTTGTCTCTATGACGTCGTGCCATTATGCACAATTCCCATTGAAAGTAGTGGTTCACTCTTTACGGGTTTTCCAATTAATGCCAGAAAAAAATATAAACAAAATGACTGAACAATCACCTGTATTTTTCAAGACAAAACAGCTAACAGTTGATTTTGATATGATACCATACCTTTGTTCAAGCCTGTTAAAACTAAGAAACGAACACGGGATCAAACCAAAGTATAATCACCTACGGAACAAGTACTGACAAAACTCTCCAAAAGTGACCCCGCGTACCTCAGCGCCTCTAGACGCAAAGTGCTGTACTACTTAATCGCTCCGAGCCAAAATACTTTGCTCCGAGCCAATAAATTATGCTAGAGCGTGATTCAGGCGACGAGTGACCGGCATGAATTGTGTAACTATGGTTTTTAGTTGCCAGGTTCGCATAGGTATACAAAGGGTCACTTTTTTGTGTGGAGAGGATAGGTTTTGTCAGTACTTGTTCCGTAGGTGATTATACTTTGGATCAAACAAAGGAACAAAATAATTTGAAAACCCGGGTGCACATTGCTTCTTTTGATTTGCTTAGGCACCCGTGCCATTTCCAGATTGGTCGCCGGTGTTTAACCCCCCCCCCCGTAAAATACCCCCCCTGCGGAAAGTACCCCCTCCCAGAAAATACACCCCCCGCAAAAAATTATCGCTTAGAAAATAACCCCTTGGAAAATACTCCCCCCCCGCGGCTGATTGGTATCCAATTGCTTTCGACTTATAAAAAAAGAGCTTGAACTCTCAATTTCTGATCGAATGAGCGCCCTCATAAGTTTCTGTGACCATGAGGTGGAGGTGCAGATGAGGAAGAGGGAGTCCCTCTCCTATACAGAATAAATTCTGCTCATTGTGGGGTTCAATGTTACTCTTTACTTTCATAATAACAGCGTAGACAAGAAATATTAGTAGAAAGGACCCTATAACTCGTGGCAGTACAAAATTCGGTTATCAAAAGAATGTATCTCGTGACAGGGCTCCTTATATGGGCATAGCCTCCCTAGGGAGAACACGCGGTTAATGGGGTCAATGACCTAAATTTCCAAAGGTGTTGATGTTGTTGTTGTTGTAAGTGCACGCTCTAGGCAAATGTTATGAGTTTCCAGAAATTTGGAACATCTGTGCTGTCGACCTCAATTCTCCAATCGTGAATCAATAATTCCCCTTAGAAACAACAAATTAATTCCCCTTTCTTGACAGATCAATCAACCAATGACATCATCTGTCAGACTTTAAAAATTTTCGCCTAGAAAAGATTCTCCAGGAATAGATCCAAGTCATTAATGTCTTTGCCTCGGAAACAGTTCTACTGGTCGAACTCCAAAAGATATTAATAAACATTGCCATGGAAACAATTCTCCAAGAAACATCTTAGCGATGAATTGTTTTAGCGCGGGAATCAGGTTTCTTATTAATTTGAAATGCCTCAGCGCAGAGATGCCAAAAACAAAAGGAACACGCTGAATTTACGTTTAGGGATTATTTGGGCGAGACTGTTTTAGACAGGTTATGGAATTATTTCGGCGAAACAGTTAGAGACATTTTAAAAGAGGATTTAAAAGATGATTTTAGAAGAGAATTTGAGGGTAAAACTCTGTGGTCCTTATAATACACAAGTTCCATTTGAACAATGTTGTGAGGTCCCCTACCCCAACCCCAATGGGTTGGGCCCCTCTCCCTCCATCTCCTCCCTCCTCCTCCCCTTCCCCATCCCCTCCTCCCCCTACCCTCCCCTCCTCCTCCTCCTCCTCCTCCTCCTCCTCCCTCCTCCTCCCCTCCCCTTCCCTCCCCCATTTTTTATACTTTTTTGTGCATTGAGACACAGAATGACCCCCTCCCCCCGGCCCCTCCCCCCTCCAAAGTTCTGATTTTTCAAAGTTCATTTCGAATTTCCTTCGTTGAAATGCAAGAGTTGGAATTTTTTAGTAGTGTTTGGTTTACCTTGTCACAGTTACATTTTCTTGATTTTTCAAAGTTCATTTTGAATTTTTTTCGTTGAAATGAAAGTGTTGGAATATTTCAGTAGTGTTTGGTTTTGGTTTACCATGTCACAGTTACATTTTCTTGATTTTTCAATGTTCATTTTGAATTTCTTTCATTGAAATGAAAGAGTTGGAATATTTTAGTAGTGTTTGGTTTACATTTTCAAAGTTACATTTTCTTGATTTTTCAAAGTTCATTTTGAATTTCTTTAATTGAAATGCAAGAGTTGGAATATTTCAGTAGTGTTTGGTTGTGGTTTACCTTGTCACAGTTACATTTTCTTGATTTTTCAAAGTTCATTTGAATTTCTTTAGTTGAAATGCAAGAGTTGGAATATTTCAGTAGTGTTTGGTTGTGGTTTATCTTGTCACACTTACATTTTCTTGATTTTCCAAAGTTCATTTTGAATTTTTTTTGTTGAAATGCAAGAGTTGGAATATTTCAGTAGTGTTTGGTCGTGGTTTACCTTGTCACAGTTACATTTTCGTGATTTTTCAAAGTTCATTTTGAATTTCTTTCGTTGAAATGCAAGAGTTGGAATATTTCTGTAGTGTTTGGTTGTAGTTTACCGTGTCACAGTTACATCTTCTTGATTTTTCAAAGTTCATTTAGAATTTCTTTCATTGAAATGAAAGAGTTGGAATATTTCAGTAGTGTTTGGTTGTGGTTTACCTCGTCACAGTTACATTTTCTGGATTTTTCAAAGTTCATTTTGAATTTCTTTCATTGAAATGCAAGAGTTGGAATATTTTAGTAGTGTTTGGTTTACCTTGTCACAGTTACATTTTCTTGATTTTTCAAAGTTCATTTTGAATTTCTTTCATTGAAATGTAAGAGTTGGAATATTTCAGTAGTGTTTGGTTGTGGTTTACCTTGTCACAGTTACATTTTCCTGATTTTTCAAAGTTCATTTTGTATTTCTTTCATTTAATTGCAAGAGTTGGAATATTTAAGTATTGTTTTGTTGTTGTTTACCATGTCACAGTTACATATAATTTATTTTTCAAAAGTTAATTTTTAGTTTCTTTCATTGAAATGCAAGAGTTTGAATATTTAAGTAGTGTTTGGTTGTGGTTTACCGTGTCACAGTTACATTTTCTTGATTTTTCAAAGTTCATTTTGAATTTCTTTCATTGAAATGTAAGAGTTGGAATATTTCAGTAGTGTTTGGTTGTGGTTTACCTTGTCACAGTTACATTTTCCTGATTTTTTAAAGTTCATTTTGAATTTCTTTCGTTGAAATTCAAGAGTTGGATTATTTCAGTAGTGTTTGGTTGTGGTTTACCTTGTCACAGTTACATTTTCTTGATTTTTCAAAGTTCATTTTGAATTTCTTTCATTGAATTGCAAGAGTTGGAATATTTCAGTAGTGTTTTGTTGTGGTTTACCTTGTCACAGTTACATTCTCATGATTTTTCAAAGTTCATTTTGAATTTATTTCTTTTAAATGAAAGAGTTGGAATATTTCAGTTGTGTTTCGTTGTGGTTTACCTTGTCACAGTTACATTCCCTTAATTTTTCAAAGTTCATCTTGAATTTCTTTCGTTGAAATGCAAGAGTTGGAACATTTCTGTAGTGTTTGGTTGTGGTTTACCTTGTCACAGTTACATTTTCTTGATTTTTCAAAGTTCATTTTGAATTTCTTTCGTTGAGATGCAAGAGTTGGAATATTTCAGTAGTGTTTGGTTGTGGTTTACCGTGTCACAGTTACATTTTCTTGATTTTTCAAAGTTCATTTCGAATTTCTTTCGTTGAAATGCAAGAGTTAGAATATTTCAGTAGTGTTTGGTTGTGGTTTACCTTGTCACAGTTACATTCTCTTGATTTTTCAAAGTTCATTTTGAATTTCTTTCATTGAAATGCAAGAGTTGGAATATTTCAGTAGTGTTTCGTTGTGGTTTACCTTGTCACAGTCACATTTTCTTGAATTTTCAAAGTTTATTTTGAATTTTTTTCATTGATATGCAAGAGTTGGAATATTTCAGTAGTGTTTGTTTATGGTTTACCTTGTCACAGTTACATTTTCTTGATTTTTTAAAGTTCATTTTGAACATCTTTTGTTGAAATGCAAGAGTTGTATTATTTCGGTAGTGTTTGGTTGTGAGTTACCTTGTCACAGTTACATTTTCTTGATTTTTCAAAGTTCATTTTTAAATTCTTTCGTTGAAATGCAAGAGTTTGAATATTTCAGTAGTGTTTGGTTGTGGTTTACCTTGTCACAGTTACATTTTCCTGATTTTTAAAAGTTCATTTTGAATTTCTTTCATTGAAATGCAAGAGTTGGAATATTTCAGTTGTGTTTCGTTGTGGTTTACCTTGTCACAGTTACATTTTCTTGATTTTTCAAAGTTCATTTTGAATTTCCTTCGTTGAAATGCAAGAGTTGGAATATTTCAGTAGTGTTTGGTAGTGGTTTACCTTGTCACAGTTACATTTTCTTGATTTTTCAAAGTTCATTTTGAATTTCTTTCATTGAAATGCAAGAGTTGGAATATTTCAGTAGTGTTTGGTTGTGGTTTAACTTGTCATATTTACATTTTCTTTATTTTTTAAAGTTTATTTTGAATTTATTTCGTTGAAATGCAATATTTGGAATATTTCAGTTGTGTTTGGTTGTGGTTTACCGTGTCACAGTTACATTTTCTTGATTTTTCAATGTCCATTTCGAATTTCTTTCGTTGAAATGCAAGAGTTGGAATATTTCAGTAGTGTTTGGTTCTGGTTTACCTTGTCACAGTTACATTTTCTTGATTTTTCAAAGTTCATTTTGAATTTTTTTCGTTGAAATGCAAGAGTTGGAATATTTCAGTAGTGTTTGGTTCTGGTTTACCTTGTCACAGTTACATTTTCTTGATTTTTCAAAGTTCATTTTGAATTTCCTTCGTTGAAATGCAAGAGTTGGAATATTTCAGTAGTGTTTGGTTGTGGTTTACCGTGTCACAGTTACAGTTTCTTGATTTTTCAAAGTTCATTTCGAATTTCTTTCATTGAAATGTAAGAGTTGGAATATTTCAGTAGTGTTTGGTTGTGGTTTACCTTATCACAGTTACATTTTCTGGATTTTTCAAAGTTCATTTTGAATTTCCTTCGTTGAAATGCAAGAGTTGGAATATTTCAGTAGTGTTTGGTTGTGGTTTACCTTGTCACACTTACATTTTCTTGATTTTTCAAAGTTCATTTCGAATTGCTTTCGTTGAAATGAAAGAGTTGGAATATTTCAGTTGTGTTTGGTTGTTGGGTTCCCAGTCTCAGTTACAATCTCCTTATTTTTCAAAGTTCAATTCTTACTTCGTTCCTTGAAATGCAAGAGCTGGAATTTTTCCGTAGTGTTTTGTTGTGGTTTACCTTATCACACTTACATCTTCTTGATTTTTCAAAGTTCATTTTGAATTTCTTTAGTTTAAATGAAAGATCTGTAATATTCCATTAGTGTTATGTTGTTTTTTAACATGTCACAGTTACATTCTCTTGATTTTTCAAAGTATATTTTGAATTTCTGTCGTTGAAATGCAAGAGTTGGAATATTTCAGTAGTGTGCTGTTGTAGTTTACCCTGTCACAGTTACATTCCCTTAATTTTTCAAATTTCATTTTGAATTTCTTTCGTTGAAATGCTTGAGTTGGAATATTTCAGTAGTGTTTGGATGTGGTTTAACTTGTCACAGTTACAATTTCTTAATTTTTGAAAGTTCATTTGAATTTCTTTCGTTGAAATGCAAGAGTTTGAATATTTCAGTAGTGTTTCGTTGTGGTTTACCTTGTCGCAGTTACATTTTCTTGATTTTTCAAAGTTCATTTTGAATTTCTTTCGTTGAAATGCAAGAGTTGGAATATTTCAGTAGTGTTTGGTTGTGGTTTACCTTGTCACAGTTACATTCTCTTTATTTTTTAAAGTTCCTTTTGAATTTCTTTCGTTGAAATGCAAGAGATGGATTATTTAATTTTGGTTTCGTTGTGGTTTACCTTGTTACAGTTACATTCCCTTAATTTTTAAATGTTCATCTTGAATTTAATTAGATGAAATTCAATATTTTGAATTTTTGAGTATATTTTTGTTGTTGTTTAACTTGTAAAATTTACTTTATCTTTATTTTTCAATTTTCATATTGTATTTATTTCGCTGAATTTCAAGATTTGGAATAGTTTAGTAGTGTTTGATTATGGTTTACCTTGTCACAGTTACATTTTCTTGATTTTTCAAAGTTAATTTCGAATTTCTTTATTTGTAATGAAAGAGTTGGTATATTTCAGTAGTGTTTCGATATGGTTTACCTTGTCACAGTTACATTCCCTTAATTTTTCAAAGTTCATTTTGAATTTCTTTCGTTGAAATGCAAGAGTTGGAATATTTCAGTAGTGTTTGGTTGTGGTTTACCATGTCACAGATACATTTTATTGATTTTTCAAAGTTCATTTCGAATTTCCTTCGTTGAAATACAAGAATTGGAATATTTCACTAGTGTGTGGTTGTTGTTTAACGTGTCACAGGTACATTATCATGATTTTTCAAAGTTCATTTTTAATTTATTAATCTGTAATGAAAGAGTTGGACTATTTAAGTAGTGTTTGGTTGTGGTTTACATTGTCACAGTTACATTTACCTGATTTTTCAAAGTTGATTTTGAATTTCTGTCATTGAAAAGCAAGAGTTGGAATATTTCAGTAGTGTTTCGTTGTGGTTTACCTTGTCACAGTTACATTTTCTTGATTTTTCAAAGTTTATTTTGAATTTTATTCATTGAAATGCAAGAGTTGGAATATTTCAGTAGTGTTTTTTTGTGGTTTACCTTGTCACAGTTACATTAACTTGATTTTTAAGAGTTCATTATGAAATTTTTTCTTTGAAATGCATGAGTTGGAATATGTAAGTATTGTATTGTTGTGGATTACCGTGTCACAGTTACATTTTGTTGATTTTTCAAAGTTCATTTTGAACTTCTTTCGTTGAAATGCAAGAGTTGGAATATTTCAGTAGTGTTTGGTTGTGGTTTACCGTGTCACAGTTACATTTTCCTGATTTTTCAAAGTTCATTTTGAATTTCTTTCGTTGAAATACAAGAGTTGGAATATTTCAGTTGTGTTTCGTTGTGGTTTACCTTGTCACAGTTACATTTTATTGATTTTTCAAAGTTCATTTTGAATTTCCTTCGTTGAAATGCAAGAGTTGGAATATTTCAGTAGTGTTTGGTAGTGGTTTACCTTGTCACAGTTACATATTCTTTAATTTACAAATTTCATTTTGAATTTATTTCATTGAAATGCAAGAGTTGGAATATTTCAATAGTGTTTGGTTGTGGTTTACCTTGTCACAGTTAAATTTTCTTGATTTTTCAAAGTTCATTTTGAATTTATTTCGTTGAAATGCAATAGTTGGAATATTTCAGTAGTGTTTTGTTGTGGTTTACCTTGTCACAGTTACATTTTCTTGATTTTTCAAAGTTCATTTCGAATTTCTTTCGTTGAAATGCAAGAGTTGGAATATTTCAGTAGTGTTTGGTTCTGGTTTACCTTGTCACACTTACATTTTCTTGATTTTTCAAAGTTCATTTTGAATTTTTTTCGTTGAAATGCAAGAGTTGGAATATTTCAGTAGTGTTTGGTTGTGGTTTACCTTGTCACAGTTACATTTTCTTTATTTTTCAAAGTTCATTTTGAATTTCCTTCGTTGAAATGCAAGAGTTGGAATATTTCAGTAGTGTTTGGTTGTGGTTTACCGTGTCACAGTTACATTTTCTTGATTTTTCAAAATTCATTTCGAATTTCTTTCATTGAAATGTAAGAGTTGGAATATTTCAGTAGTGTTTGGTTGTGGTTTACCTTGTCACAGTTACATTTTCTGGATTTTTCAAAGTTCATTTTGAATTTCCTTCGTTGAAATGCAAGAGTTGGAATATTTCAGTAGTGTTTGGTTGTGGTTTACCTTGTCACACTTACATTTTCTTGTTTTTCAAAGTTCATTTCTAATTTCTTTCGTTGAAATGCAAGAATTGGAATATTTCAGTAGTGTTTGGTTGTGGTTTACCTTGTCACAGTTACATTTTCATGATTTATCCAAGTTAATTTTGAATTTCTTTCGTTGAAATGCAAGAGTTTTATTATTTGTTTAGTGTTTGGTTGTGGTTTACCTTGTCACAGTTACATTTTCCTGATTTTTCAAAGTTAATTTTGAATTTCTTTCATTGAAATGCAAGAGTTGGAATATTTCAGTAGTGTGTTGTTGTAGTTTACCTTGTCACAGTTACATCCTCTTGATTTTTCAAAGTTCATTTTGAATTTCTTTCGTTGAAATGCAAGAGTTGGAATATTTCAGTAGTGATTTATTGTGGTTTACCCTCTCACATTTACATTTTCTTGATTTTTGAAAGTTAATTTCTAATTTCTTCCGTTGAAATGCAAGAGTTGGAATATTTCAGTAGTGTGTCGTTGTGGTTTGCCTTGTCACAGTTACATTTTCTTGATTTTTCAATGTTCATTTTGAATTTCTTTTGTTGAAATGAAAGAGTTGGAATATTTCAGTAGTGTTTCGTTGTTGTTTACCTTGTCACAGTTACATTCTCTTGATTTTTCAAAGTTCATTTTGAATTTCTTTCATTGAAATGCAAGAGTTGGAATATTTCAGTAGTGTTTGGTTGTGGTTTACCTTGTCACAGTTACATTCTCTTGATTTTTCAATAGTTCATTTTGAATTTCTTTCGTTGAAATGCAAGAGTTGGAATATTTCAGTTGTGTTTCGTTGTGGTTTACCTTGTCACAGTTACATTTTCTTGATTTTTCAAAGTTCATTTTGAATTTCTTTCGTTGAAATGCAAGAGTTGGAATATTTCAGTAGTGTTTGGTTGTGGTTTACCTTGTCACAGTTACATTCTCTTGATTTTTCAAAGTTCATTTTGAATTTCTTTCGTTGAAATGCAAGAGTTGGAATATTTCAGTAGTGTTTGGTTGTGGTTTACCGTGTCACAGTTACATTTTCTTGATTTTTCAAAGTTCTTTTTTAACTTCTTTCGTTGAAATGCAAGAGTTGGAATATATCAGTAGTGTTTGGTTGTGGTTTACCTTGTCACAATTACATTTTCTTGATTTTTCAAAGTTCATTTTGAATTTCTTTCATTGAAATGCAAGAGTTGGAATATTTCAGTTGTGTTTCGTTATGGTTTACCTTGTCACAGTTACATTTTCTTGATTTTTCAAAGTTCATTTTGAATTTTTTTCGTTGAAATGCAAGAGTTGGATTATTTCTTTAGTTTTTGGTTGTTGTTTACCTTGTCTCAGTTAAATTTTATTGAATATTCAAAGTTATTATTGAATTTTTTCATTGAATTTAAAGAGTTGAAATATTACATTGGCGTTTGGTTGTGTTTTACCTAGTCACAGTTACATTTTCTTGATTTTTCAAAGTTCATTTAGAATTTATATCGTTGAAATGAAAGAGTTGGTATATTTCAGTATTTTTTAGTTGTGGTTTACCTTTTCAAAGTTACAATTTCTTGATTTTTCAAAGTTCATTTCGAATTTCTTTCGTTGAAATGCAAGAGTTGGAATATTTCAGTAGTGTTTGGTTCTGGTTTACCTTGTCACACTTACATTTTCTTGATTTTTCAAAGTTCATTTTTAATTTTTTTCGTTGAAATGCAAGAGTTGGAATATTTCAGTAGTGTTTGGTCGTGGTTTACCTTGTCACAGTTACATTTTCTTGATTTTTCAAAGTTTATTTTGAATTTCTTTCGTTGAAATGCAAGAGTTGGAATATTTCAGTAGTGTTTGGTTGTGGTTTACCTTGTCACAGTTACATTTTCTTGATTTTTCAAAGTTCATTTTGAATTTCTTTCGTTGAAATGCAAGAGTTGGAATATTTCAGTAGTGTTTGGTTGTGGTTTACCTTGTCACAGTTACATTTTCTTGATTTTTCAAAGTTCATTTTGAATTTCTTTCGTTGAAATGCAAGAGTTGGAATATTTCAGTAGTGTTTGGTTGTGGTTTACCTTGTCACAGTTACATTTTCTTGATTTTTCAAAGTTCATTTTGAATTTCTTTCGTTGAAATGCAAGAGTTGGAATATTTCAGTAGTGTTTGGTTGTGGTTTACCTTGTCACAGTTACATTTTCTTGATTTTTCAAAGTTCATTTTGAATTTCTTTCATTGAAATGCAAGAGTTGGAATATTTCAGTAGTGTTTGGTTGTGGTTTACCTTGTCACAGTTACATTTTCTTGATTTTTCAAAGTTCATTTTGAATTTCTTTCGTTGAAATGCAAGAGTT